>NC_053023.1:218252769-218552769 GCF_003073215.2 Triticum urartu | reverse complement strand
ACCAGGATGATACTTCACCGATGAGACAGCCTCGACGAGCTCTATCCGGTGCATCCGCCATCCACCTCCACCACTGCACCGGTTGCTCTCTCTGCCGGCGTCGATCTCTGGCATGCTCGTTTGGGTCATCCCAACCCCGTCACACTTCATCATATTCTTAGGAGTTTCAGTTTTAGTTGTAATAAGATAGAGGATCACACCTGTTATGCCTGGCATGTCGGCAAACATGTTCTCCTCCCGTTTAATAACTCCACCACCATAGCTTCTTTTCCTTTTCAGTTGATTCATAGCGATGTGTGGACCTCTCTGGTTCCTAGTAATTCGGGCTATTTATATTATCTGGTTATCCTTGAATGATTATTCTCACTATGTGTGGACGTTTCCTTTACGATGAAAGTCGGATGCACTCTCCACTTTGACGTCTTTTTACTCCTATGTCAGCATGCAGTTTGGGCGTCCAATCCTTGCTCTTTAGACTGACAATAGAAAAGAGTTCGACAACCTTGCTTTCCGCACTTTTCTGTCGCACCACGGCACAATTTTTCATCTCACATGCCCGTATAATTCACAACAGAATGATTGAGCCGAACGCGTCCTTCGCACTCTGAACGACTGCGTTCGCACGCTCCTGTTCCATGCTAATGTGCCACCTCATTTCTGGCCAAACACACTCGCTACTGCTTCACTTCTCCTTAAACTTCGCCCTTGCCGCCCACGGTGGAAATATGCACCTCACCATCTTCTCTTCGGTACGCCCCCATCTTATGATGGCTTGCGTATTTTTGGGTGCCTTTGCTATCCTAGCACTGCCGACTCTGCTCCTCACAAACTCGCACCTCGTTCTGTCGCTTGCATCTTCATCGGCTACCCCTCTAACTCCAAGGGATATCAGTGCTACGATCCCGTCTCCCACCGTGTGTTCATTTCTTGGCACGTTTACTTTGATGAGCATGTGTTTCCGTTTCAGCAGGTACCCCCGGCTGTTCTCCCGCCACCGGTGACGCAGGCTCCTCAACACCTCTCCCAGGGCACTCGCACGCCTCACTTGGCCCGCCCCTAGCTTTAAGGCGCGCCCCCCGCATGCGGCGGGTCTTACTGCCGCGGCGCTGGCACCCCCGACGCCCCCGACATTGGTGCCCACGGCCCTAGGGGCCCTCTCGGCGCCCCCGGTGCCCTCGACCTCCTCAGCGCCCCTGGTACACCCGGCGCCCCCGGCATACGTGGCCGGTCCGGTCAACCACGCCCGAACTGGCGTTTTTCGCCCAAGCTCGCGCTACGCCTTGGATGATTACGTCCATGCGGCGTCCACCTCTGAGCCGTTGCCGTTGCCATCTCCTTTCGAGACGCTCTTCATGACCCGCTTTGGATGGCTGCGATGCAAGAGGAGTTTGACACCCTATTGTGCAACCGGACGTGGCAGCTTGTTCCCCGTCCCCGGCACGCCAACGTGATTACCGGGAAGTGGGTCTTTAAATACAAGCTCCGTCCTGATGGTACCCTTGATCGCTATAAAGCACGCTGGGTCGTTCGTGGCTTCTGACATCCTGCTGGCATCGACTTCACCGACACCTTCGCTCCGGTCGTCAAGCCTGGCACGATACACGCGATTCTCCACCTTGTGGTCTCCCATGCTTGGCCGGTGCACCAGATGGACGTATCCAACGCCTTCCTTCATGGTCACCTCGAGGAGCAGGTCTTCTACCAGCAGCCCATAGGGTTTGTTGACCCGGCACTTCCCAACCACGTGTCCCTACTTTCGCGGTCCTTGTACGGACTCAAGCAGGCTCCGTGCGCTTGGTACCAGCACATTGCGACATTTTTTCACCAGCTTGGATTCCGCTCTACCTGCTCGGACGCCTCGCTCTTTGTCTATCATCAGGGCTCTGACACGGCCTTCTTGCTGCTCTATGTCGACGTCATCATGCTAACGGCATGTATGGCTAGTCTCCTTAGTCAGCTCACAGCTCGTCTTCACGCTGAGTGTTGAGGTGGTGCGCCGTCCGGATGGCTTCTTCCTTCATCAGTGGAAGTACGCTCACGAGCTCCTAGAGCGCGCCGGCATGCTTAAGTGCAAGCCCGCCGCTACGCCTGTTGATACGAAGGCCAAGCTTTCTGCCACAGATGGTTCTCCTGCTTCCGATGCTACTTTCTATCGGTCTATTGTTGGTGCTCTCCAGTACCTCACTCTGACTCGACCGGAGATACGGTATGCCGTGCAGCAGGTGTGTCTTCATGTCCATGCTCCTCGAAACGTTCACTGGGCTGCCGTCAAGCAGATTCTGTGCTATATATGTGGCACTATGGATCTTGGCGTCACGCTTCACGCCTCCGCCGACACCGCCCTCACCGCCTACTCCGATGCAGACTAGGCGGGCTATCCTGACACTCATCGCTCCACTTTGTGTTATTGTGTCTACCTTGGACCCTCACTTATCTCGTGGCCATCCAAGAGACAACATATGGTCTCCCGTTCCAGTGCTGAGGCTGAGTATCATGCGGTGGCCAACGCCATCGCCGAGTGTTCGTGGCTTCGCCAGCTGCTTCAGGAGCTCTCTTGCCCTATTGACCGTGCCACGGTGGTCTACTGTGACAACGACTTAGCGATCTACCTCTCCACTAACCCGGTGCATCATCGACGGACCAAGCATATTGAGTTGGTACATCGTGAAATCATACAAACATGATTAAATGAGCATCAAAGAAGTGGAATAGAGGGATCAAAATGGGTTCCTTTTTATAATCATGATGTGGACATATGCAACAGGAAGTTCACTTGCTCGAACAAGCGTGAAGATCCAACCCTGGCTCGTCTGGATCGGGTTCTCATCAATGCAGCATGGTTGCTGTCTTTTGTTCATAACTCAGCTTTGGTTGTGCCGTTTGTCACTTCGGACCATGTGCCACTGTTGGTTCAGTTTGGTAATGATCAGGTTAAAAGCAAGTTCTTTAGGATGGAGAATCATTGGCTTCAGATGGAGGAAACAAGGTCTATCATACAGAGCAGTTGGGGCCAGGGCACGAGGCTGATTCACTCAACTGCCTCTCTCATTAACCTTAAGATGAGACAAGTTCGTGCTGCCATAAGAAGGTGGCAGAGGAACAGAGCCAGTTTGGACCTACTCATTTCCAACAACAAGAATGCGGTGAACTATCTCAATTCTCTTGAGGACCGGCGATCTCTGTCCCTGCTGGAGAGGGTACTGAGGATGTTTGCCACCGAAAAAACCGAGGGCTAAACTTTGTTGGTGTATATCCGGTGATGAAAACTGCAGTTTCTTCCATGCCGCTGCCAACGACCATGCGAGATGTAACAATGTCAGGGTGCTCATAAATGAGGGAGTAGAACTTTTTGACAATCAGTAGAAGCTTCAGTTGGCTACCGAATACTTCTCTACTTTATTGGGTCAACCTTCTCCTTCTCTACCCACCGTTCAACTCATTCAGATTTATGAACAAGTAGACCTATCTTGCCTTGCGAGAGAGTTTACCTGGGAAGTGATTGTCGATGCCATCAACCATTCGCCAAACAACCGCAGTCCCGGCCCTGATGGCTTTACCAATGAGTTCAATAAAGCCTTTCACAGCGTCATCAAAACAGATTTGCAGCTTTTCTTCACCCAGTTATATCTGAATCAACTGAACCTGTCTGGCATCAACCTGGCTCATATTTTTCTCCTTCCCAATAAGGAAACTCCGCTCGAACTTAAGGACTTCAGGCCAATCTCCATAGTGCACAGTGTGCCCAAACTTGCAAGCAAAGTGCTGGCCAGGAGGCTTCAAATTCAGATCCCCAGACTAATCCACTCTTTGCAGTCTGGTTTCACCAAGGGTCATGCCATTGTGGAGAACTTTGCTTTGGCTGCAGACATGGTCCAAACAATACACAAGCGGAAGTTACCTATGGTGTCTCTCAAATTGGACTTTCAGAAAGCATTTGACTCAGTCAGTTGGTCATGCCTCATCAGTATACTTACTGCCAGATGTTTCCCTCAGTGTTGGATCAGTTGGATTGAATGTTTGCTGTCCACGGCAACCTCTAGAGTCATGTTGAATGGGGAGCTGGGTGAACCTTTTGCTACTAAGAGGGGTTTCAGACAGGGCGACTCCATCTCACCATACCATTTCATCTTAATAGCTGATGTTCTGCAACGGCTCTGCTGCTCTGCTTTTGAAAATGGCAGCTTGATACATCCATTAGGATCTGACAGGATGCTCCCGGTGCTATAGTACGCTGATGATACCTTGATCCTCTTCCATAGCAGCTTAGAACAAGCTACTATCATCAGGCAGATTCTGTCTGATTTCTCAGCTTTCTCAGGGTTGCAGATTAATTACCACAAGAGCACCCTCATTCCAATTTTCATGGACAGCTCTACCACAGATGCAATCGTTGATTTGTTTGGATGTCGAGCATCAAGTTTCCCCTGCACATACCTCGGTTTACCCCTCTCCTTGCACGAGGTTCGGCACGACATGCTGCTGCCAGTCATTCACAAGGTGGACAAGAGGTTATCAGGCTGGTTGGCTGTTCTCTTGTCTTGGGGCGGCCGGCTTACATTGATCAACTTTGTCCTGGTTAGCATTCCGAGCTACTTCATGTCATGCTTCCGTTGGCCCAAAAAATCCCTCGACAAGCTGGAAGTCTTGTTGAGAGCGTTCTTATGGCAAGGCACGAGCACAACAAAAGGAGTCCAGTGTCTCGTTGCCTGGCATTTTGTTACCATGAAGAGATCTTCTGGTGGCCTAGGTGTAAGGGACCTATCCGCACACAATCAGGCTCTGTTGGCCAAGTTTACTGCTCGGGTTCTGCAATATTCAGATGTTCCATGCTATCAATGGTTTGCCCAACAATATTGCCACACCACATTACCTGTGAGAAGCTGCAATCGGGACACTGTGATCTTGAAGGGTTTTAAGTAGTCCATCACCATGATCTTCGCCTCTTCAAAGTGCTCTTTGGGCATAGGGGGGCTTATTTCTTTCTAGCATGACTGCTGGCTTTCGGTGGGTCGGTTAAAATTTGCCCTGCCTACCTTATACACTTTTGCAAGAGACCAGGGCTGCTTAGTGGCCTCTCAATACGCTTGAGGATCATGGCACATTCAGCTAACACCCCAACCTGTCAGCTACAGCCAACTATGAGTTACAACTCCTTCACCCACTCTTGGCTTCTGCCATGCCATCATATAGCCACCCAGACACCAGGATCTCTACTATACATAACAAGATAATCAGTGCAACTCACATGTACGAGTTACTCACCTTTAGAGGAGTTTCTTGTGTCTACAGTTCATGGATTTGGGACCGGGTCATTCCCCTCAAATATCATATCTTCTTATGGCTACTCTTCCGGGGTCGGCTAAATACTCGAGATATTATGATGAAGAAAAAATGGACATCAATCGTGACACATCAGGATTGTGATATCTACCCTGATAGTGAATCTGCTTTACACTTGGTGCTACTTTGTTGTCTGGCTATGGTGATTTGGAATGTGTTCGACCTGGCTAAGACTGCATCCAGCTCTATGGATCTCATAAGCTTTGTGCAACAGGCTGAGGAGCGTTGGCCATCCTCCAGTAAGTATCACCTTCTCTTTGCTGCCGCTGCAGTCACCTCATGGCATGCCCGGAACGATAGAGTTTTCCACTCTAAGAGCTGGCCCCCAGCATATATAAAATAGTATGTGGCACAACTGCTTCATCTATGGTAGAATAGGAGTCATAAACAGGATGACAAAGATGCTATAGCCGCATGGATACGTTGGCTAGATTAGAATAGACTGTCCTTTCTGCAAATCTCTCTTCCACCTCCTTACATGTTTCTCTCGAAGCTGGCAGCTTATAGTCAGGGCACCTTGGTGCTAAATATAAGCTTCATGTAATTGACCTTTTTGGTCCCCAGGCTTTGTTGCCTGTTTTGAAATATATAAGGTAGAATGATACCTACCTTTCATTTCAAATATATATAGGGTGGGTCTATTATAATAACACCCCTTAAGACCTTATTCTAATAACACTTCAGCTTATTCTAATAACACTGTTTCGTACCGAGCCTCACAAACGAACCACCTAAACAAAAAACAAAACCACCCCACCCCATGTCGCAGACCTTATCCATTCCCCTTCCCTCCCACCCACCCACCAATCCCGTCCCCATCACCGCTACCTTCTTCCTCCACCCCGAAACGACACGACGCTACCTCCTCCCACCTCCCTCCGTCTCTGGCCAGCATGCCTATAGGATCCCAACGGCAACCCCACCTCCCTTCCAGCCTCGTCCAAGCCCCCTGCCGTCCTACCTACCTTGCGCCTTGCCCCCACCTTCCTTCCTCCCAGCCTCGTCCAGACCCCCTGCCGCCCCAACTACCTTGCGCCTTGCCCCCACCTTCCTCCCTCCCAGCTACCGAGCATACCTCCCCATGGCACTGCACCGGCTACAGGTGGCCTCCGCGCCCCATCCCGCACGGATCTAGCATGCCCCGCAACCGGCGGTCTTCCACCAAAAGCACCGGATCCACCGACACGAGCTCTTGCGCTGCCGCAAAAGAAGCGGATCCTCCCCTCGTCCTCGACCCAAGCAGCAACACGGAGGTTGCTGTGAGGAGCACCGTGTGTAAGTTGCAGTTCGCCGGTGTTCTTGCGCCGCCCCATGCGTACCTCCCTTCCCCAGCCCTGATCCGCCTCCAAGGCGGCCGGATCTGCCCGAATGGCGCGCGACATGGCCACTACCTACCCCCTGCGTGACCTTCTCCCTCCTCACGAGCTCAACCTCTCCCCAAATTATTCTCTGCAGTAGCCTACCTTGCGTGGCTTTCCCCGGCAGCCGTCGCACCAATTCGCTAGCGCAAGGGCGCGTGCAGTTCTGCCCGCGGGGGCGAGCAGTGCACTTGGCTCGTCCCTATGAAACAGTAGCGATGTTCTCCCTACGACGGGGCGAGGAGATCCGTCGGTCTCCGACTGTGGTCGAGGCCGTGGCCACCACACACGTCAACAACAGCGAGATTCCACCCCTTGGATGCACTGCAGTTCAGTTTTGGTGGGCGCCACTGTCCTCTGACAGGCGTGTGTGCAGTGCGGTCCGGTGGCGGGGTAGCCACCACTGGACTCCGACGGTCCTCTTCCCGTCACGTACAAAAAACCATGCCCAGGTCCAATTTTTTCGTTGTTGTTATCCACTGACGGCAAGCAGTGCAGCTTGCTATCGTTGCAGGTGAGTTGGGGCGTCCGTGCAGTGCGCAAGCACTTGAGGACGATCGACACGCACTTCGGCAGGAGGTTCTCCAGTTGGATTGTTGCTGCAGTTTACTTGGTGTGGACAGGAGGTTCTCCAGCTGGCTTATGCAGCAAGCAGTGTAGGTTGCTCTTCGTTGTAGGTCAGTTGGACCATTGGTGCAGTACCCAAATCGCTACTATTTTCACTGTTGCTCACACACATCACCGGTGGTTCACCGGAGCACCCCCTCGCAGCTCTCTCCTTCCCCAACATGCAGTTCACCGGCGTCGGCCTTCAGTTCGTTTTGGTTGCTATCGATGCCATCCCCACTATAGTACAGTGTATGTGCATGTTTTGCGTGGTAGCCGGCTGGGGGCCTATGTTCCTTTACAATGTAAAAAATAGCATGAAAATGAAGTGCACTTCTGTTGTATCCAAGTTTCAGTTCCCCCTCAATATACATTGGACATGCAAAAAAACCGTGTCAAGAGGTTCACTTCTGTCGACAGAGAGGTTCAGTTTTATTGTGTGGAGAGGTTCTCTCAACCATACTATGCACTTTTTCTGTTTTTTAGAGGTTCGCTCCACTGTAGTATGCATTTCTTTTCGTTTTAAACGATAACAAAAAGAATCGCGTGCAATCCTCTGTGATGACATTGCAATGTGCTTTCCCGTCTGATGCAGCAAACCAACATTGACAAATATGGTCCACTTAACCCTATGAAATAAGTTAGAAAAAGACAAAAAAATCATACAGTACACTTAACTCGTGTCTTGGTACATTTTTCGATTGATGTGGTTCACTTACATCTGATGTGAAGTGCACTCCATTTTCTCGTCTAAGAAAATTTTGGTCCGACAAAAAAAATGATGTGGTTCGTTTGCCCATCTAATGCAGTACTATTTTCAGTCCGAAGCAGTGCGGTTTTCTGTTTGATGCTGTCCACTCATCGATTTTAGTGTCGTGAAAAAATAGTGCCGCATTTCGGTAAAATCAAAACTGCTCTTAAACTGTATGAAATTAGAGAGTGTGTTCTAAATGAAAAAGTTGTGTCTCGTCGATAGCTTTCCAACGGTATATCATTTGAATCATTTCGACGACCGGTTTGAAAAATTTCGTGAAAAATTGCCGCTGCCACTTGTCGTGTGCCACACGATTTTCGAAATTAACTTAAAACCATAAGGAATATCAAAACCATTTCTACATATGAAAGTTGTGTCTTGTCCATAGCTTTCTAACGACGTATTACACACCTAGTTTCGACAAACGGTTAAAAAACTAGAGCGAAAACAATACCAAAAATTTGAATTTTTTTGAAAAACAGAATTCCCCGATTTAGTAAATTTGATACTGCTTTTAAACCGTAACGAATTAGAGAAAGAAATAGATATGAAAAAGATGCGCCTCGACGATATCTATCCAACGGTGTATCATTTGATTCATTCCGACGAGGGGTTTAGAAAAAATGCGAAAAAACGCTCGTTGCCACTCGTTGTGGGCCGCACCATTTTCAAAACTGCTCTTAAACCGTGAGGAATCTCGGAAAGTGTTCAACATGGCGAAGTTGCGCCTAATTCATAGCTTTTCAACGATATATTACATGCCTCGTTCCGACAAACAGTTAAAAAACTAGAGCAAAAACAGTACCCAAAAAACACTACACGCAGTTTTTTCCGACACGAAGTTCACTAGTCTCTGTAATGCAGTGCTCTTGCTATAGAAAGTGCAGCGCCCTCGCGTTGAGCATGCAGAGCGGAAGTGTTATCAGAATAACTATTCTGATAATATTATCAGAATAGACGGGCTGTATATACAAACTTGACAACAAATATATGAGAAACAAAAAATAACATGATCGATTTTGGGAAGAAAAGAAAGTATCCCCGAGAAGAACATGTACAGGGCCTAGAAGTGATGGTGTCCGCTGGAGACAACGCAAGCTATGGTGTTGTGGTGGCTTGTCGGATACAGAACCTGTTGGTGGGGATGATGCGGTAGAGGTGGCAACTTTTGTCATGAATCAGGAGGGTTGGAGGTATTGTCGACCGCCGCATACAGATGGAGTGGCAAGGAGAAAAGTTTCACTAAGCATCCTTCCTTGTACGGAGCTCCAAACCCATCCATCACATCCCCATGGCCGTGGACGATGGCGGCGGAGGCAAACCACAGCGGCAGGGGGAGGCGCGTGTGCTTGGCTGTAGGTTGGGTTAGATGCGAGTTGGCTAACCTAATGTAGCTTTGGACCTTGCTCGGCCTGTGCACGGGTCTAGGGAGCGAACCGACCTAGATGGACCAGTGTGCATGTGATCGAGCTGGGATGGATTGATCGCATGAAGGCCTGGAGCCACGAGATAAGAGCAGCAATGGGAAATCAATTCAAATACGCGGTCACTCGGAGCGTTGATTTCACGGGAGCTTGGTATATGTAAAGATATCCAACGACGTGTAATAAGCCGTATTCGTTTTAGCTTCGATTGGATACGAATCACCTATGGATTCACTTTAGTGGAAAAGCTGATTCACGGTGATATAAGACCATATTTGTTTTAGCTTTAATTGGATTTGAATCATCTACAGATTTGCTTCAGTGGCAAAGCTGATTCTTCATATTCACCGGTGAACTACACTTTGAGGTGCTTCAACAAATTACACTAAACATGGCCCGACTTCAAACTCAACTTGATTGACAAAGTTGATTCTTTTTTGATGGACAAGTGGTGCCGCCCAAGATGCCCTGTATGTTAGAAATAAATGGGCTTGGCCTATCAACAATTTCTGAAATATCAAAGTGGCCCATGTGTAAAATAGCAAGTGGTGGGTGTTGGTGTCAAAACCGGCGCATCTCGGGTAAGGGGTCCCGAGCTGTCGATCTTGGATCAACGGGGAACAAGGGACGAAGGACACGGTGTTTACCCAGGTTCGAGCCCTCTCTAAGTGGTAAAACCCTACGTCCTGCTTGATTATATTGATGTGTATAGGATTGTTACAAAGTCGATCTACCACGAGATCAGATGAACTAAACCCTAGACTAGTAGGATGATGGTTGTTGTTCTAGTCTCTACAAACTAACCCCTCTGGTTTATATAGAAACCAGGGGTACTAGGGTTACACAAGGTCGGTTACAACAAGGCAACAAACATGCTGAATCTAATATCTTGACTTGCAGAACACACCAAGACTTCAAAGATCTCCTGCCTGGATACGAAGCTGTCTCGTAGTCCAGCCTTCCATCAGTCATAACACGGCCCACCTGTCTAGCCCATGAGAGATGAGGCGGCAACCCAAGGACCCCCTAGTCTAGGTCTCCCTTAGTAGCCCCCGAACTAGGCTCCAATGCCGGGGTTCGTTGTAACGCCGAATCTTCTATCTTGACTTGCAGAACACACCAAGACTTCAAAGATCTCCTGCCTGGATACGAAGCTGCCTCGTAGTCCAGCCTTCCATCAGTCATAGCACGGCCCACCTGTCCAGCCCATGAGAGATGAGGCAGCGACCCAAGGACCCCCTAGTCTAGGTGTCCCTTAGTAGCCCCCGAACTAGGCTCCAACGCCAGGGTTCGTTGTAACGCCCACGATGCGGCTATATCTCCCATGTGTCGAAGCACGACTTAGAGGCATAACCGCATTGTAGGCATGTCACAAGAGGGGTAATCTTTACACATCCCATGTACTGAACAAGAAAGAGGTACAGAGTTGGCTTATAGTCACCACTTCACACAATAAATGAATATAACATTACATCATCCAGATACAATCAAGGTCCGACTACGGAACCAAAATAAAGAAGACTACCCCTAATGCTATAGATCCCCGATCGCCCCAACTGGGCTCCACTACTGATCAACTGAAATGAAACAACACAACAAACACGATCTTCATCTAGCTCCTCCTTGAGCTCGGTTGCGTTCCCTGCATGGGTTCATCGGCACCTGCAAACTGGTTTTGGAAGTAATCTGTGAGTCACGGGGACTCAGCAATCTCACACCCTCACGATCAAGACTATTTAAGCTTATGGGTTGGTAAAAGGCCTGAGGTGGAGCTGCAGCAAGCACTAGCATATATGTTGGCTAACTTACGCAAATGAGAGCGAGAAGAGGAGGCAAAGCACGATCGTGAACTAGAAGTCATCAAGAAGTGATCCTGAAACTACTTTCGTTGAAGCATAACTCCAACACCGTGTTCACTTCCCAGACCCCGCCGAGAAGATACCATCACGGCTGCACACGCGGTTGATGTATTTTAAATAAGTTAAGTGTCAAGTTCTCTACAACCGGACATTAACAAATACCCATCTGCCCATAACCGCGGGCACGGCTTTCGAAAGTTCAAAACCCTATAGGGGTGTCCCAACTTAGCCCATCACAAGCTCTCACAGTCAACGAAGGACATTCCTTCTCCCAGGACGACCCGATCAGAATCGGAATCTCGGTTACAAGACATTTCGACAATGGTAAAACAAGACCAGCAAGACCACCCGCTGTGCCGACAAATCCCGATAGGAGCTACACATATCTCGTTCTCAGGGCACACCGGATAAGCTAAGCGTATAGGAGCCGACGTAACCCAAGTTGCCAAGGGATGGCCCTGCACAGTGCTCTAGTTTGGACCAACACTGAGAGGAGCACTGGCCCGAGGGTTTAAATAAAGATGACCCTTGAGTCTGCAGAACCCAAGGGAAAAAGGATTAGGTGACAAATGGTAAAACCAAGGTTGGGCCTTGCTGGAGGAGTTTTATTCAAGGCGAACTGTCAAGGGGTTCCCATTAAGTCGGCGATTCGATCAAGCAGGGGGCTCCTAAGTCGGGGAAGGCTCTGATTAGCAACTTGTAACGCCCACGATGCGGCTATATCTCCCACGTGTCGAAGCACGACTTAGAGGCATAACCGCATTGTAGGCATGTCGCAAGAGGGGTAATCTTTACACATCCCATGTACTGAACAAGAAAGAGGTACAGAGTTGGCTTACAGTTGCCACTTCACACAATACATGAATATAACATTACATCATCCAGATACAATCAAGGTCCGACTACGGAACCAAAATAAAGAAGACTACCCCTAATGCTACAGATCCCCAATCGCCCCAACTGGGCTCCACTACTGATCAACTGAAACGAAACAACACAACAAACACGATCTTCATCTAGCTCCTCCTTGAGCTCGGTTGCGTCCCCTGCACGGGTTCATCGGCACCTGCAAACTGGTTTTGGAAGTAATCTGTGAGTCCCGGGGACTCAGCAATCTCACACCCTCGCGATCAAGAATATTTAAGCTTATGGGTAGGTAAAAGGTCTAAGGTGGAGCTGCAGCAAGCACTAGCATATATGGTGGCTAACTTACGCAAATGAGAGCGAGAAGAGGAGGCAAAGCACGGTCGTGAACTAGAAGTGATCCTGAAAGTACTTACGTTCAAGCATAACTCCAACACCGTGTTCACTTCCCGGACCCCGCCGAGAAGAGACCATCACGGCTACACACGCGGTTGATGTATTTTAAATAAGTTAAGTGTCAAGTTCTCTACAACCGGACATTAACAAATTCCCATCTGCCCATAACCGTGGGCACGACTTTCGAAAGTTCAAAACCCTGCAGGGATGTCCCAACTTAGCCCATCACAAGCTCTCACGGTCAACAAAGGATATTCCTTCTCCCAGGACTGTAACACCCTCGATGCGACTATAGCTCCCACGTGTCGAGGCACGACTTAGAGACATAATCGCATTGAAGGCATATGTCGCAAGTTAGGCAATCTTCACAACATCCCATGTAATAATAATAAAAGGGGAGATAACATAGTTGGCTTACACTCGCCACGTCAATCAAGTACATAAATAACATTACATCATACATACACTCAAGGCCCAACTACGGCGCCAAAATAAAAGAGAACCCAACATGCGACACGGTCCCAATCACCCCCAACTGGGCACCACTACTGATCATCGGGAAAGGAAACATAGTATCGTTGAGAGTCTTCGTCGAACTCCCACTTGAGCTCATACGTGTCTCCTGGAGCGGAATCATCAGGCCCTGCATCTGGTGTAATAGTAATCTGTGAGCCACAGGGACTCAGCAATCTCGCACCCTCACGATCAAGACTATTTAAGCTTATAGGTGTGGCAAGGTAAAATATGAGTGGAGCTGCAGCAAGCGACTAGCAAGTATGGTGGCTAACTTATTCGCAAAGGAGAGCGAGAAGAGGAGGCAAAGCGCGGGCGAGAAACTAGAGAGAAACCTGCGCAAACATTACTCCAACACCGTGTCCACTTCCCGGACTCCGCCGAGAAGAGGCCATCACGGTAACACACTCAGTTGATTCATTTTAATTAAGTTAAGGTTCAAGTTATCTACAACCGGACATTAACAAATTCCCATCTGCCCATAACCGCGGGCACGGCTTTCGAAAGTTCAATCCCTGCAGGGGAGTCCCAACTTAGCCCATGACAAGCTCTCACGGTCAACGAAGGAATAGACCTCCTCCCAAGATGTTCCGATCAGACTCAGTATCTCGGTAACTCAAGACACTTCGACAGGTTAAAACAAGACCAGCAACACCGCCCGAATGTGCCGACAAATCCCGATAGGAGCTGCACATATCTCTTTCTCAGGGCACACTCAGATTGTCTTAGGTACGGGTAGGCCAGCCCAGAGTTTCCCCTGGTGGCCACCGGTAGCTGACAGGTGGACCAACACTCAGAGGAGCACTGGCCCGGGGGGGTTAAAATAAGATGACCCTTGAGTCTGCAGAACCCAAGGGAAAGAAAAGGCTAGGTGGCAAATGGTAAAACCAATGTTGGGCATTGCTGGAAAAGCTTTAATCAAGGCGAAATATCAAGGGGTTCCCATTATAACCCAACCGCGTAAGGAACGCAAAATCCGGGAACATAACACCGATATGACGGAAACTAGGGCGGCAAGAGTGGAACAAAACACTAGGCGAGAGACCGAGCCTTCCACCCTTTACCAAGTATATAGATGCATTAAGATAACATGGCAATATAATGATATCCCAACAAGTAAATAAATGTTCCAACAAGGAACGGCCTCCAATCTTCACCTGCAACTAGCAACGCTATAAGAGGGGCTGAGCAAAGTGGTAACATAGCCAATCAACGGTTTGCTAGGACAATGGTGGGTTAGAGGTTTGACATGGCAATTTAGGAGGCTTTCAAGCAAGTGGTAGGCATCGTAGCAATGGCATAGCAAAAGAGCGAGCAAACTAGCATAGCAAAGATAGTAGTGATTTCGAGGGTATGATCATCTTGCCTGCACAGTTGTCAGAGTTGACTGGATCCTCAAGAGCAAACTCAACGGGCTCCTCGTTAGCGAACTCGTCTCCTGGCTCTACCCAAACAAGACAAACAAGCAACAAGGACACAATCAACCACGTGCAAACTCAAACAACACGATGCAAAGATGATATGCTATGCGGGGTGCAAACTGCAAGATATGACAGGAAATGCATGAACCTGGCCTCAACTTGGAAATCCAAGTGTGCCACTGGAAAGATGAGATGAAATCGCTTGAAAACGATATAAAGAACGCCGGAATCGGAGTTACGGTTTGGAAATGGCAAGCGTTTCAAAAATGACACCGGTCTGCGATTTACAGCAAGTAGGCATCTAAATGCAATGAAATGAACATGCTACAACACCCAAACATGACAACAAAATACATGGCAGGGATGCACACAAGATGCTTAACAAAAGGCTAGCACTGAGATACGGCCAATTCATCCATTAGGAGGTTCAAACAAGCATGGCAAAAACGCAAATGGTAAAACAGATCTCAGACTTAGTGAAATTAACACTTGTCTGGAATTTCAGATCATATAGCCCTCTTCGGAGCAACAAAACAACATGTTACAAGACCTGAACATGACAAAGAAAGACATGGCATGGAGATACTCAACAAGCTTAACAAAAGTCCCTTAGTGACCTTGAGCCAAAAGGGATCACAAAATATACTAACAAGCACACGAACATAGCAAAAACATAATCAGTTTTCAGACTGTGAAAACTGGGACATGCTGAAAAATAACTCACAAAGGCATGTTTACGAGCTCGATGCACTCACTACGGTGCAAGTCATGGCAAGGAAAGCATACACCCATAAATAAGGCACAAGATACAAGCTAGACATGGCAAGAACAATGGCATAGCATGCACGGATAAACTACAATAACATCGGCAAAATCGCAAAAAAGTTGACGATCTGCCCAGATTCGCAACGAAGCAAAAGTAGAGCTCGTTTGACTCAAGCTAGGGTGCTCCATAATTGCAAAAAAAGACATGGATGGATAGAGCACTACAATATTAACAAAACTCCCTTACCGATCATCCTCAAAAGAGGCACGGATCACTAGGAAACAACATGAACATATGGCATCATGAGAAAAACAATCCCAGGACTTGGTGAAATCACTAAGTCCCTGAAAACAGAATTAGCAAGTGCACCACTTTGCAAGCTTGCACAAGTCACCACACACATCCTAAAAATACATGGGTTGCACCTCTGGATAGATGACAAAACCCTTAACAAAACATATGAAGAACTCACGGGCATATCATGCACACATTAATCATGGCAAAAATGACAAAAGTGCTAAACGGAGTAACAGATCTGACAATTAACTCAAGTAGCCCTCTTCTAACAGCATTTCGGGCATCAATATGAGCTCAAATGAAAATGATGCAATGGAATGAAATGATGTACTCTCTGAGATGAACATTTTGATATGCTATATGCATGAATCGGAGCTACGGATGCAAAGTTACGGAGCTGCGAACATGGACATATGGACTAAAAATATCTGGGACTTAGTGAAAAAATCAACCTCCTCAGATCTAGGGTTGGCGCGGAATCCGAGGCGGGCGCGCACTGTAGCTGTTCGTCGGGGAAGAAGAAAGCAGCGGCCGGCGGGAGGTGGTGGAGGCGGCGGCCGGCGTCGCCTGGGGCCGGCGATGGCCGGGGCGGCGAGGCCGGCGCGATGGAGGTGGCGGCCGGCTCCGGCGAGCTTGGCCTTGGCGGCGGGCGGCGGAGGCGCGAGGCAGGGAGGCTGGTGAGGCGGAGGAAGGGCGGCGGCGTGCTCCGGTCGCCGGAGTTGGTCGCCGGCGACGGCACGAAGGCGGCGGCGAAGATCCGGCAAGGCGAGCGGAGCCGGGCGGCTTGGGCAGCTCGGCCGGGCGGCGGCGGATCTGGGCCCGCGCGGGCCTGCCTCGGGCCCCGCGGGCTGGCGCGGTGGGGAGGAGAGAGAGGAGGCGGCTGGGATGAGGTTGCGGCGTCCGATTGGGCCGGAGCAGTGGCGCGGCTGATGTGGCGGACCCTGATTCGTCGGGGTGATGTGGCGGTGGCGGTGGACACGTCCAGCGGCGGGATGGACATGTCCGGTGGCGCGAGGAGGAAGATGGCTAGGGTTCATCCGCGAATTTCGGAGGGGGGTGTATATATAGGCATAGAGGGACCTAGGAGAGTCCAAATGAGGTGCGGTTTTCGGCCACGCGATCGTGATCGAACGCTCTAGGACATGGAGCAGAGTTTGGTGGGTTTTGGGCCAAATTGGAGGGGTGTTGGGCTGCAACACACACGAGGCCTTTTCGGTCCCTCGGTTAACCGTTGGAGTATCAAACGAAGTCCAAATGGTACGAAACTTGACAGGCGGTCTACCGGTAGTAAACCAAGGCCGCTTGGCAAGTCTCGGTCCAATCCGGAAATGTTTAATCCCCACACACGAAAGAAAGCTAGAAATGACCACCGGAGGAGAACGAAGAGCCGGAATGCAAAACGGACAACGGGGAAAATGCTCGAATGCATGAGACGAACACGTATGCAAATGCAATGCACATGATGACATGATATGAGATGCATGACAACGACAACAACACACGGAGGCAAAACCCGAACCCGAGAAAATAAATAACTTAACGCCGGAAACGGCAAGAGTTGGAGTACAAATAGGGAAAGTTACATCCGGGGTGTTACAAGGACGACCCGATCAGACTCAGAATCCCGGTTACAAGACATTTCGACAATTGTAAAGCAAGACCAGCAAGACCACCCGTTGTGCCGACAAATCCCGATAGGAGCTGCACATATCTCGTTCTTAGGGCACACCGGATAAGCTAAGCTTATAGGAGCCGACGTAACCCAAGTTGCCAAGGGATGGCCCTACACGGTGCTCTAGTTTGGACCAACACTCAGAGGAGCACTGGCCCGGGGGTTTAAATAAAGATGACCATTGAGTCTGCAGAACCCAAGGGAAAAAGGCTTAGGTGGCAAATGGTAAAACCAAGGTTGGGCCTTGCTGGAGGAGTTTTATTCAAGGCGAACTGTCGAGGGGTTCCCATTATAACCCAACCGCGTAAGGAACACAAAATCAAGGAACATAACACCGGTATGACAGAAACTAGGGCGGCAAGAGTGGAACAAAACACCAGGCATAAGGCCGAGCCTTCCACCCTTTACCAAGTGTATAGATGCATTAAGTAAATAAGATATATTGTGACATCCCAACAATAAACATGTTCCAACAAGGAACAATCTCCAATCTCCAGCTACAACTAGCAACGCTATAAGAGGGGCTGAGCAAAGCGGTAACATAGCCAAACAACGGTTTGCTAGGACAAGGTGGGTTAGAGGTTTGACATGGCAATATGGGAGGCATGATAAGCAAGTGGTAGGTATCGCAACATATGCATAGCAATAGAGCGAGCAACTAGCAAGCAAAGATAGAAGTGATTTCGAGGGTATGGTCATCTTGCCTGAGATCCCGCAATGAAGAAGAACGAGTCCATGAAGAAGACAAACGGACGTAGTCGAACGGATCCTCACAAACGTGACGTTATCGGAACTAACCCGAAGAAGCAACGGTGGAAAGAAGCAAACAACATAGTAAAAAACCACCACATAAGCATGACATGATGCACAACGAAATATGATGCATGTCCGGATTAATGAGGCATGGCATGGCAAAGTGCACAAGCAATCCTACAAATTAAGTGGAGCTCAATATGCAACTCCGTTGCACATTGACAGAACACCACATCAATTATTTAGTTCACTCTCGGTTAGGTACTCAACAATATTAAATGTTAGTTAACATGGCAAGAGGTGAAGCATAACAAAACTATACAATTTAAACAATTTAAATGGGGCCGGATATAACAAACAACAAATCCGGTAAATCCCCACGTGCATTGAGTAATTAATGCAAACAACAGTTTTAAACATTTTAATTTTTGTTATCATGATGCGGATGACATGTGCAAGTTTTATGCAATACTTATGAAAAAGTTGATAAGAGCATTTTATGAAGCATTTGTCACCGTGGTAGAAAGAAAGGGGTGCCATGGCGACGAAAGAGAAATGGTGCCATGGCAACATTTCGGTTCCGGTAACTCGATTGAGATGCCGGTGAAAAGAAAGTGTGACGGGAGCGAGTCACGCAAGGATGGTGGGGTGATCCCGGATACCGGGTTCCCACGGGTCGGCGGTATGGCAAACAAGGGGAGACGTGTAATGACAACTCGGACACGGTGCAAACGCGGACATCACATACAACATGCATTTGTCCACGGTGGTTGGTCCGACAGTTATACCTTCCAAGGGTGCATTTCGAGGCAGAACGAGTCAGTGCTAAGTAGAGGAAGTAGACGTTCTCGCGATGGTAGAGGAAGTAGTGGTACACGTCTCGGAGAAGGACTTGACGCATTCGATGTTTCCAAGGGCGATGATAGGGGAACTTGGAGTTAGTGCTACACGGGTCTTCGGTGATGGTCGATGTACATGGCAAACATAGAGGTACTATGCTTTGGCCGTCGTGGTACTTGGCGATAGTAGTGGTACAAGGGTTGTAGCCGGCCTTGTCGGTTCATCGTGTAGTCGTAAACGTTTCATAGATGTTCATGTCGTCGAAACCGTCCGGATCTTGGAGCGATGGTAGTCGTTCACTTGACGGTCTCGATGGATTCGAAAGGGTACTTGGCGGTCTGTCGTGGTACTTGGTGATGTAACCTGTTCAGTGGTCGTTGGACTTGGCGTCTCGGCCCGTAGTCATTCGGGCATCGTGGAAGAGCTTGACGCTCACGGGGTCTCGGTCTCGACAAGAGAAGGCAGCGGGGCAACGTCCTTGACGGACGCAACTGGTGCAGGGGAACCATGGCAAGGCCGAAGGTGGGTCTCGAGCAGGAGGTGTCCAGACCTGGAGCAGAGGAGGTGGTCGACGTCGTGCACGAGGCGAGGTCGAGGACGGTCGCAGGTTGAGGGTGCTGCAGGCGGGAGCGGCTGAAGATGGTGGTGGAGCCACACAGCTTGACGGAAGTAGGGGCGGCAGAGCTCACGCATCGGGCGGCGACACTGGACGAGGAGGAGGCTTGGCAGCCGTTTTGGAGAAGGGAAGCAGAGGGGGCGATGGGCGTCGGGCCATGGGTGGCAGCAGAGGCGGGGTAGAGCAGAGGGGACGACGGGCGTCGGTGAGATGGTGCAGTAGCTGCTGCTGGCAGCGAGGTCGAGGCGGGTTGGTAGCGCCGAGGAGAAGCAGGAGGAAGGCCATGGCAGAGGAAGAGTGGCGCCGGGGTTTGGAGGAGGACGAGCGAGGGGATCGGCGTGCAGAGGATGCAGCGGCGCGGAGAGAGTGAAGGGAGAGAGGGGATCGAGCAGGGGAGAAAAGGGTCATGGGCGAGAGGAGGGGTCGAGCATGGTGCCTCTCCTGGCGGCGCAAGGGAGGGATCGAGAGGGAGAGGTGCGCAAGGGATCGGGCTCAGGAAGGCTAGGGTTAGAAAGGAGGCTGGACCTTAGAGGAAAATGGGCCTAGGGTTAGTAGGCGCCGGCTGAGCTAATGGGCCAACTGGGTGGCCGAGGCCCAGGTAGCTGCTGCTGCTTTTCTATTTCTTCAGATAGAAAAACAATAAGGAAAGAGCAGGAAAAAAGGAGAAGAGCTAGAGAAATATAAAAATATACTCGTGATCCTGAAAATGTGCTCTATTTAACAAAATTGGTTTGGAGATTTTTAAAGGAAGTAAAAATAATCCAAGTTTGAATTAAATTCAAACTTGAACCATTTTAAACCCTAACCAAAACAATTTCAATAGAGATAAAATTTGACAGAGAGGCTAGGTGCATGGTGTTAGAATATTGAGGCAAAGATGAACATTAAAAGAGAAGGGAACGTGACACTTGCCATAAGAAGGAAGTAGAGGGAAGGAGAAGGTGATGAAGCAAGATTCATGCATGGAACATGCAACAACTTAATATGCATGAAAAACACACAATGCACATGATGACATGATGAAATGCAACATGATGCAATGATGAATGCAAAGAACCAAACAAATCACACGACGAAACCCGGAAACCCTGGAAGGCATCTGAAGCTCCGGTCTTTGGGCGTCACATTCGTGATTGTCGGGCACCCAGTGTGCCCCAAAGTCTTCGGCTTGCGAGGTGAGTTCTTCACCCCTTCCATGTTCGGCTGTTTTAACAGTTCGGCCACTGATAACCTCTTATTTCGTCAGAGCTTTGTAGGACCCTCGGTATTAATTTTTATCAAGGGTTAAAGACAACCCTCGATTTCCGTGTACCCGTCAGGAGGCAAATAGTCCAACGCTCTTTAATGAAACGCCCCTCTGGGACCAGAAAGCATCCCTATTTAACACAACAGGAGCGCGACGGGTGGTTAATCCATCCCAAAACGAGAAGCCAAAACCAAACAAAAGAAATCTCGGGTCAAATGGCCAACGCCCTAGTTTCATCCTCTCGCCCTCACGGACCGCTCCCGGGCGACTCGGCTAGCTTCTCGGTTTCACGCCTCCAGTTAAGCAATCTTCAAAAGCAAGGATATCTTCCCACTGTAAATCTCATATTTGTCCGCACCGGATTAACTTCCGTGAACGGCGAGGCCTTCGCAGAGAACTTACCTGTCCCAAGCAAAGAAGAGACGGTTTGTTTCGCGCCCTTCCTCCTACGAGGTTTAGGCTTCCACATTCACCCCTTCCTGCGGGGCTTGCTGGAATTTTATGGGATCTAGCTTCACCACCTCACCCCCGAGTACAAGGGTCCGAATCCTTTCTAAGGTTGCCACAACCCTCCTTTTATAGGTAAAGGGGTTAGCACAATGGAAAAACAGTCATTATTCGGCGATTAGATAGCCATAATGCTATCATACCTAACTCTGCAGATAGGACAAGGTGCATTAAATACGCTGCTTAGTGTCACATTGTGGGTGTAGCCCGGCAAGCCTTGACGTGCTATCCAACCACCTTCTCGCCTGCCTGCATGACACGCCTTTGGACGGGTGCCATTTAGGGGTGTTCTTCCTCAGAAATGGCTGCCATGTGCCAAATGACAGCCACTTAATCACCTGGGGTTCGACACCGCACTGATAGGTGACTTGTGTTGCTGTGAGGTGGAGCGGTGGAGCCTTGGTGGGGCGATCCGTCCTCGGCGTCCCTGGCAAGCTTGTCAGGGGAGTCTTGAGACTTTCCTTCGGTGTTACCTCGACCTCGCCAGGCTCGCCTGCCCGATAAGGGAGGTTTTTCCTTAGTGATATCTTGCTCCTTGGCTTGTCTTGGTCTTCTTGATCCACCCGTTGATTTCTCAAAGAACTATTTCTTCTACTCGGCCTCGTCTTGGAGCTGTAACCTTTCTCTTGAGCCTGTGTACAGTTCGGGCAACACACACCAGGGTTTGTTACATCGACAGGAGCCCCCGGGCCTGGCCTGAACGCGTTGCCGAGCGTCGTCGGGGTAGGCCCTATCTACTACACAGGTGAAGAGTTTGTTTGATTCTTCATTAACCTGTGCTTGAGTCAGTTTCCTATTTTTCTGCATGTCGCGTGATGCCAATTGTAGTGGGGCCACTCTGTAATGGCCCGTGAATGACTTTAACCTACGGGGGAGTAGCTGCCAATTCTCTCATCCCACCATACCCTTATCCTTTGCCACGTATGCTGCATGCATTGAGTGGGGTAGGTAACGAAGGCGCATGGTGCAAGAAGGAGTGTCATGGCAGAGACCTGGTCTTCTTTGAGTAGTGTAAGGGGGCAGTAATAGGATCCGGCCGTCAACGGTAGCTTGGATGGGTCAAATCAGAAAGAGCCCCTTGGGGGTGGGGGTGAAGGATCAGCCCCCAGCCCCAGCCTGCCTATAAAAAGGGGGTGAGAAGGAGCGGAGGCGCCCATCTACGCACCTCTCCTCTTTCTTTTCTTGCCTCCTCCTTTGTTATGTCGAGAGGGCGAGACCGGGGCCAGGCCCCGGGCTCTAGCTCGGGGACGACGATGCTGACTACTCCTGTTGATGCTCGGGGAGTGATTCTGGTCCGGGGTTGTAGGAGATGTGGCGGTAGAAGACGCGGGCACCGAATCGACTGCAGTGTGGGAGGCGTTACGCTTCTACAAAATGGTGAAGCACCCATTCCCCCCACACGAGCCAGCCGCCTGGTGGGGAGAGCTCTCCCTTTCCGCAAGTCGTCCAATCTTGTCATCTCGTCGGCGAGGCCTCTAGGGCTTCCGGCGCCCGTCTATGGTGCAGTGCTCGGGATGCTTGGTAATCACAACACTTCTCCTTCAAGCGGGGTCGGGGTTGACACTGAAGATGGCAGTGTCTTCCTGTCCGCCATGCTGGGGAGCGGTGCTCCTCGCACGCCTTGCACGCCGCTGCCGTCTGCTGTTTCTCTAGGGGAGGTGACGGGCCGAGGGGTCGGCATCCTCCTGGAGTGATGGTGATTAGGAAAAAAATGAGGGAAGATGGAGAAGGCGGGTTGGAGGCCGTAAGGTTGGAGTACGATGGCACCGACGCCTTCGTCTCGTATTGCCGGCCCGCTGCCTCATCTTTCCGCTCTTCCGCTCCCTCCCCGGCACCATCATCACCGGCCTCTTCTGGACGGTTGCCGGGGAGGGGGATGCTCTCTTGGTGCATTCGCCTCCTCCAGCAGTCTTCTAGCTGAGCTCCAGCAGGCTCTCCCCGCCGGCGCTTGTGCCGGGGCATCTTGCTGGGCCTATGGGTGATGACCAGGGCACCGCCGAGCTGCTCTCTCTGTCCCCCTCCTTCGCAGCCTCGCCACTCCCGATCTGGTCAGCCTGCGCCCGGTAGGTCCTGACGGGGTCGGGCTGGGCTTCTGTCCAGGCACTCCTTTTGCCCTCTTCACCCCCCACCATAGTTCCTAGGAGGAGAGGGACAAGAAAGGGATTACGGGGCACTTATCTTTTTTTAGTCTAAAATATGTAGGAACTTGCCAAACTTTAGTCTAAAATATGTAATCTTCTTTATCCATGTCTGTGTCCTTTAAGATCTATACTTGTTTATCTACATATTAATGAAAGAAGACAAGCCTTGCCGGGTACTTGTGCATGTACCATGTCCATGCAGAGGTGAGATGCCTCTATATGTTTAAGTAAACAAGTTTCCTCTGGTAAGCTATCCTGTCGGTGCCTTTCATTCGTTGCCACAGGGCTTAGCCTGCCGGGCGCAAAACTATGGAAAGGGACCAGCTCCTTGTCGAACCTCCTCCGTTAAAGGCCACTACAACCACCTTGACCGAAGCAACATTCGGTTCATAGGATGGGAGCACCTATGCTTCGAAGGTGACGAGGTTTTCATATGCACAAGTTTTCACTTTATAGAACATGTATGGATAAGAAGAAACTTATCTGTTTGGCTTGTCGGGGACCGATATGTAGGTTTGTCTCCATTTCTTCTCTTCAGGACCGAGTCCATGGCAAGAACCCCGCAGCTCAGTGCAGATGAAGAGAAAGCTACATATGATCTTATCTACATGATCATGCTATGCTCATGATATGCTTATGCATGCATGCAAGTTTTTGGGGCCCCCAACGCTTCATTTATTTATCTATTGCTCAAGGTCTGCACCTAGCTTTTTACAAAGGGTTACATGCAACATTGGCGAGGCTTGTACAAAAGGGTGGCTGCTGGGCAGGGCCTAAAAGCCGCGCCTTATGGGTAGAACTTATGGAGATGCTCAATGTTCCATGAGTTCTGCAACTAAATGCCATCTCTGGTCTCCAGACGGACTGCGCCAGGTCTGCTGACTCGTACTACCCTGTAAGGGCCTTCCCACTTTGGCGTCAACTTGTTTGTACCCTTGGCAGACTGAACGTGCCTAAGGACAAGGTTGCCTTCCTCAAGGCTCCGGGCATGAACCCATGCGGCTGTGATAGCAACGTAGGGCTTGCTGGTAGTGTGCAACATGCGTAGCAGCACGGAGACGGTTCTCCTCAAGTAGCACAGCATCGTCACGCCGGTGTTGTTCTTGCGCTACTTCATCATAGGCGAGTACTATAGGTGACCCATATATGAGTTCCGTGGGGATCACTGCTTCTGCCCCATAGACTAGGGAGAAGGGAGTCTGGCCGGTAGCTCAATTTGGTATCATATGGAGGCACCAAAGAACCACTGGTAGCTCGTTGATCCATTGCCGGCCACACTTTTGCAGCCTATCAAATGTTCTTGTCTTGAGTCCTTGCAACACTTCAACATTCGCCCTCTCAGCCTGTCTGTTGCTTCTGGGATGGGTAACAGAGGCGAAGGAGACTTAGCTTCCGAGGGCATGAACGTATTGCATGAAGGCATGGCTTGTGAATTGGGTCCCATTGTCAGTGATGACTATGGAAGGTACTCCGAGACGGCACACCAATCCTTTCAAGAACTTGATAGCTGACTGTGCGGTCACCTTCCTCACGGGCTCCACTTCTGGCCACTTTTTAAACTTGTTGATTGCAATGTACAAGAATTCAAAACCCTCGGTAGCACGGGGAAGGGGACCAAGATGTCGAACCCCCATACCAAAAATGGCCATGGCAAAGGGATTGTATGGAGAGCTTGAGCAGGCTGATGGATATTCTTGGAGTGGAACTGGCAGGCTTCACATTTGGTGACTAGCTCAATTGCATCTTGGAGGCCGTGGGGCAGCACAAACCTTGGCGGAAAGCTTTTCCAACTAGGGCTCTTGATCCAATATGGGAGCCGCACATGCCTTTGTGTCTCTGTGCCAACAGTTCCTTCTCTTTTTCCCGGCAAATGCACTTCAATTTTACACCGTTGGGCCTCCTTCTATATAGCATGTTGTTGACGAACTGATACATACTGGCCCTCCAGGCTACTCTTTCAGCTTCTTCTTGCTCTTCGGGAAGTTCTCTTGTTTGGAGGTAATGGACTATGTGCCACGCCCAAGTTGGAGCCCGAGGCTCGACAACAAGGATCAGCGGCACCTCCTCGTTCATGGGAGCGCATGCCTCAACTTCAAAGACTGGTAGTTCGGTAGGAGGGCGCTGCTCACCAGGTGAAGGGGAGTTGTTCCCGCCAAGCTCTCTGTCAGGGGCTTCAGGAAGTTCTGCCGGGAGAGGCCTGCTAAAGTCCAGTTTCCTCTTTTCTGGCCATTGTTACCGGGGATATGGAGGGCTAAGTCAGATGGAGAATAAAATTTCCTGGTTCCATAGGGAGTTTTTGCACAGCGCACTTTGAGAGATGATCAGCAATGCTGTTTTCCGCACGTGGCACTGCTCTATGTTTTATCCATCAAAGTGCTCCTCCAACTTCCTCACTTCCTCCACGTATGCCTCCATCAATGGGCTTTCATAGTCCTTATTCACTTGCCTTACCACAAGTTGTGAGTCTGCACGAATGATCAACTTCTTGATTCCCAGTTATGTTGCTATCCTGAGCCCACCAAGGAGTCCTTCATATTTTGCAGTGTTGTTGGTAGCCTTCTCTTGGGGGAAATGCATTTGAACCACGTACATGAGGTGCTCCCTAGTGGGTGCGACGAGAAGCACGCTAGCTCCTACACCTTGGAGGGAGAAGGCACCATGAAAGTACATGACCCATTCTTGGGGTGCTTCCTTGCCGGGGATAACTATCTCCAGCACTTCTTCGTCAGGGGTAGGCAACCACTCTGCAATAAACTCTGCCAGTGCTCGGCTCTGAATAGTTGATGTACTCTCAAACTTCAAACCAAATCTCGATAACTCCAAAGCCCATTCCACTATTCCGCCAGTGGCTTCAGGTTTCCTTAGTATGTGTTGCACGGGCAAGCGGGTGACAATCGTGGTCTCATGGGCTTGGAAGTAGTGGCACGATTTCATTGAGGCCATGATGAGGCCATAGATCAACTTTGGCACGCCAGAATACCTCGATCTAGCCCCCTATAGCAGGGAGCTGACAAAGTATACTGGCCGATACACCATGCTACCTCTTGAGCTTGCGTTGGTTTTTCCCTTGAAGAGGAAAGGGTGATGCAAGAAAGTAGAGTAAGTATTTCCCTCAGTTTTGAGAACCAAGATATCAATCCAGTAGGAGACAACGCGACAAGCCACCGAATACCTGCACAAATAAACACAAACTTGCACCCAATGCGATAAAGGGGTTGTCAATACCTTCATGGTTATTTGCACGTGAGATATTATAGAGATGGATAAACGGCAAATTAATGTTTTTGGTATTTTTGGTTTATGGAACGGAAAGTAAAAGATTGCAAAGAAAGTAAATAGGAAACTAGAATTGTAGATTGGAAACTTATATGATGGAAAATATACTCGGGGGCCATATGTTTCACTAGAGGCTTCTCTCGAGAAAGGAATTATTACGGTGGGTGAACAAATTACTTCCAAGAAATTGATAGAAAAGCGCAAAGTTATGACGATATCTAAGGCAAAAATCATGAACATAGGAATCACATCCGTGTCAAGTAGACGGAAATGATTCTGCATCTACTACTATTGTTGGGGAACGTAGCATGAAATTTCAAAAAATTTCCTACGAACAAGCAAGATCTATCTAGGAGATTCATAGCGACGAGAGGGGGAGAGTGTGTCCACGTACCCTCATAGACCGAAAGTGGAAGCATTAGCTTAACACGGTTGATGTAGTCGAACGTCTTCGCGATCCAACCGATCAAGCACCAAACGTATGGCACCTCTGAGTTCTGCACACGTTCAGCTCGATGACATCCTGCGAACTCTTGATCTAGCAAAGTGTCGAGGGAGAGTTTCATCAGCGTGACAGCTGGTGACGGTGATGGTGATGTGATCCGCGTAGGGCTTTGCCTAAGCACTACGACAATATGACCGGAGGAGTAAACTGTGGAGGAGCGCAGCGCACTCGGCTAAGGGAACAATTGATGAGCTGTGGGGTGCCCCCTGCCCCCGTATATAAAGGAGGAGGGGAGGAGGCTGGCCCTAGGGGCGCTCCCAATTGGGGGGGGGGGAACTAGGACTCCTAGTCCTAGCCGGCCCCCTTCTCTTTCTTTCGGAAGGGGGAAAGGGGAAGGAGAGGGAGAGGGAGAAGGAAAGGGGGGCCGCGCCCCCTTCCCCTTGTCCAATTCGGACAGCCCATGAGGGGCAGGGGGCGCCACCCCTTGTGGTCTCCCCTCTCTCTCTCCCCTATGACCCATGTTGGCCCATTACTTTCCCCGGGGGGTTCCGGTAACCCCTCAGTACTCCGATAAATATGTGAAACACTCCAAAACCATTCTGGTGTCCGAATACTATCGTCCAATATATCAATCTATACCTCTCGACCATTTCGAGACTCCTCGTCATGTCCGTGATCTCATATGGGGCTCCGAACAATCTTCGGTCACCAAAACACATAACTCATAATACAAATCGTCATCGAACGTTAAGCGTGCGGACCCTACGGGTTCGAGAACTATGTAGACATGACCGAGACACATCTCTGAACAACGGAACCTGGATGCTCATATTGGTTCCTACATATTCTATGAAGATCTTTATCGTTCAAACCGCAATGGGAACATACGTCATTCCCTTTGTCATCGGTATGTTACTTGCCCGAGATTCAATCGTCGGTATATTCATACCTAGTTCAATCTCCTTACTATCAAGTCTCTTTACTCATTCTGTAATGCATCATCCCGCAACTAAATCATTAGTCACATTGCTTGCAAGGCTTATCGTGATGTGCATTACTGAGAGGGCCCAGAGATACCTCTCCGATACTTGGAGTGAAAAATCCTAATCTCGATCTTTGCCAACCCAACAAACACCTTCGGAGACACCTATAGAGCATCTTTATAATCACCCAATTACGTTGTGAAGTTTGATAGCACACAAGGTATTCCTCCGGTATTTGGGAGTTGCATAATCTCATAGTCAAAGGAATATGTATAAGTCATGAAGAAAGCAGTAGCAATAAAACTTAACGATCATTATGCTAAGCTAATGGGTGGGTCTTATCCATCATATCATTCTCCTAATAATGTGATCCCATTCATCAAATGACAACACATGTCTATGGTTAGGAAACTTAACAATCTTTGGTTAACGAGCTAGTCAAGTAGAGGCATACTAGGGATACTTTGTTTTGTCTATGTATTCACACATGTATCAAGTTTCCGGTTAATACAATTCTAGCATGAATAATAAAAATTTATCATGATACAAGGAAATATAAAGTAACAACTTTATTAATGCCTCTAGGGCATATTTCCTTCAGTCTCCCACTTGCACTAGAGTCAATAGTCTAGTTCACATTGCCATGTGATTTAACACCAATAGTTCACATCTTTATGTGATTAACACGGGTAGTTCACATCTCCATGTGACCAACACTCAAAGGGTTTACTAGAGTCAATAATCTACTTCACATCGCAATGTGATTAACACCCAAAGAGTACTAAGGTGTGGTCATGTTTTGCTTGTGCGAGAAGTTTTTGTCAACGGGTCTGCCACATTCAGATCCGTATGTATTTTGCAAATTTCTATGTCTACAATGCTCTGCATGGAGCTACTCTAGATAATTGCTCCCACTTTCAATATGTATCCAGATCAAGACTCAGAGTCATCTAGATCAGTGTCAAAGCTTGCATCAACGTAACTCTTTACGACGAAATCTTTATCACCTCCATGACCGAGAAATATTTCCTTAGTCCTCTTTAGGTACCTAAGGATAATTTTGATCGCTGTCTAGTGATCTACTCCTAGATCACTATTGTGCCCCCTTGCCAAACTCATGGCAAGGCACACAACAGGTGTCGTACACAGCATGACATACATTATAGAACCTATGGATGAGGCATAGGGAATGACTTTCATTCTCTCTCTATCTTCTGCCGTGGTCGGGCTTTGAGTCTTACTTAACTTCACACCTTGCAACACAGTCAAGAACCCTTTCTTTGACTGATTCATTTTGAACTTCTTCAAATTTTTGTCAAGGTATGTGCTTTTGAAAGTCCCATTAAGCGTCTCAATCTATCTCTATAGATCTTCATGCCCAAAATATAAGTAGCTTCACCGAGCACTTTTATTGAAAAACTCTTATTCAAGTATCTTTTTATGCTATCTAGAAATTCTACATCATTTTCAATCAACAATATGTCATCCACATATAATATTAGAAATGCTACAGAGCTCCCACTCACTTTCTTGTAAATACAGGCTTCACCATAAGTCTGTATAAAACCATATACTTTGATCACCACATAAAAGCATATATTCCAACTCTGAGATGCTTGCACCAGTCCATAGATGGATCGCTAGAGTTTGCACACTTTGTTAGCACCTTTAGGATCTACAAAACCTTCTAGTTTCATCATATACAACTCTTCTTTGAGACATCCATTAAGGAATGCAGTTTTGACATCCATTTGCCAGATTTCATAAAATGCGGCAATTGCTAACATGATTTGGACAGAATTAAGCATCACTACGGTGAGAAAGTCTCATCGTAGTCAACCCCTTGAACTTGTCGAAAAACCTTTTTGCAACAAGTCGAGCTTTGTAGAGAGTAACCCTACCATCAGCGCCCGTCTTCCTCTTGAAGATCCATTTATTCTCAATGGCTTGCCGATCATCGGGCAAGCCCACCAAAGTCCACACTTTGTTCTCATACATGGATCCTATCTCAGATTTTATGGCCTTAAGCCATTTATCGGAATCTGGTCTCATCATCTCTTGCTCATAGTTCATAGGTTTGACATGGTCTAGTAACATGACTTCCAGAACAGGATTACTATACCACTCTGATGCGGAACGTGCTCTGGTTGACCTACGAGGTTCGGTAGTAACTTGATCTGACGTTTTGATGATCATTATCATTTGCTTCCTCTCTAGTTGGTGTTGGCATCACTGGAACTGATTTCTGTGATGAACTGCTTCCCAATTTGAGAGAAGGTACAATTACCTCACCAAGTTCTGCTTTCCTCCCACTCACTTCTGTCGAGAGAAAATCCTTCTCTAGAAAGGATCCATTCTTAGCAACAAAGATCTTGCCTTCGGATCTTTGATAGAAGGTATACCCAACATTTTCTTTTGGGTATCCTATGAAGACACACTTCTCCGATTTGGTTCGAGCTTATCAGGCTGAAGCATTTTCACATAAGCATCGCAACCCCAAACTTTACGAAATGACAACTTAGGTTTCTTGCCAAACCATAGTTCATACGGTGTCATCTCAATAGATTTAGATGGTGCCCTCTTTAACATGAATGAAACTGTGTCTAATGCATAACCCCAAAACAGTAGTGGTAAATCGGTAAGAGACATCATAGATCGCACCATATCTAATAAAGTACGGTTACGACATTCGAACACACCATTACGCTGTGGTGTTCCAGGTGGCGTGAGTTGTGAAACTATTCCACACTGGTACAACGACATCCTAAACAAACAGTTTTTAACCCCTTTCCGCGATGGCATTTGGAACCATCGCCAAGTGAGTGTGTGCGATAGGGTGTCCTTCCCACACTACCCAGAAATCGTCGGGGATAGGCCCTCCTGGGACGCTGGCTGGGGTCATGTGCGATCGAGCGAGGCATCGAAACCCAATCATTTCCATAGGTATGTACATCCCACATGGTAATCCGAGAAAATCATTTCCGTAGGTATGTATATCCAACACGGTGAATCCCAGAAAATCATTTCCATAGGTATGTACATCCCACATGGTGAATCCCAGAAAACCATTTCGGTAGGTATGTACATCCCACACGATGAATCCTAGAAAAACATTTCCGTAGGTATGTATATGATGACCCACAAGTATAGGGGATCTATTGTAGTCCTTTCGATAAGTAAGAGTGTCGAACCCAACGAGGAGCAGAAGGAAATGATAAGCGGTTTTCAGCAAGGTATTCTCTGCAAGCACTAAAATTATAGGTAACAGATAGTTTTGTGATAAGATAATTGGTAACGAGCAACAAGTAACAAAAGTAAATAAAGTGCAGCAAGGTGGCCCAATCCCTTTTGTAGCAAAAGAAAAGCCTGGAAAAATTCTTATATAGAGAAAAGCGCTCCTGAGGACACATGGGAATTATCGTCAAGCTAGGTTTCATCATGATCATATGATTCGCGTTCGGTACTTTGATAATCTGATATGTGGGTGGACCGGTGCTTAGGTGTTGTCCTTACTTGGACAAACATCCCACTTATGATTAACCTCGATTGCAAGCATCCGCAACTACAACAAAAGTATTAAGGTAAACCTAACCATAGCATGAAACATATGGATCCTAATCAGCCCCTTACGAAGCAACACATAAACTAGGGTTTAAGCTTCTGTCACTCTAGCAACCCATCATCTACTTATTACTTCCCAATGCCTTCCTCTAGGCCCAAATAATGGTGAAGTGTCATGTAGTCGACGTTCACATAACACCACTAGAGGAGAGACAACATACATCTCATCAAAATATCGAACGAATACCAAATTCACATGACTACTAATAGCAAGACTTCTCCCATGTCCTCAGGAACAGACGTAACTACTCTCAACGCATATTCATGTTCATAATCAGAGGGGTATTAATATGCATATAGGATCTGAACATATGATCTTCCACCAAATAAACCAACTAGCATCAACTACAAGGAGTAATTAACACTACTAGCAACCCACAGGTACCAATCCCGGACTTAGAGACAAGAATTGGATACAAGATATGAACTAGGGTTTGAGAGGAGATGGTGCTGGTGAAGATATTGATGGAGATTGCCGCCCTCCCGATGAGAGGATCGTTGGCGATGATGATGGCGATGATTTCACCCTCCCGGAGGGAAGTTTCCCCGACAGAAAAGCTCTGTCGAAGCCCTAGATTGGTTCCGCCAAGGTTCTGCCTCGTGGTGGCGTAGTCCCGTCCCGAAAGCTGGCTTATGATTTTTTCCTCAATGAAAGACTCCATATAGCAGAAGATGGGCATCGGAGGGCCACCAGGGGGCCCACGAGGCAGAGGGGCACGCCCAGGGGGTAGGGTGCCCCCACCCTCGTGCGCAGGGTGTGGCCCCCCTCTGGAACTTCTTGCGCTCAGTATTTTTTATATATTCTGAAAATGACTTTCGTGAAGTTTTAGGACTTTTCGAGCTATGCAGAATAGGTCTCTAATATTTGCTCCTTTTCCAGTCCAGAATCCCAGCTGCCGGCATTCTCCCTCTTTATGTAAACCTTGTAAAATAAGAGAGAATTGGCATAAGTATTGTGACATAATGTGTAATAATAGCCCATATTGCAATACATATCGATATAAAAGCATGATGCAAAATGGACGTATCAGTATATCACACACAGTTCTTTGTGTGGAAACGTTTGTGCAAGGTGGCCTAATGCAAACAGTTCGCTGCCGGAAGCCGTGTGTGATTGTTAGTTGATTGAACACGCCTACTTTTTAAAACCATGCGGGTTGTTTGAGTTCATCGCCCATGGTGTTGTCTGAGTAACCGTTTGCAATAGAAAACCCCAAGCAGGGTAATTAGCCTATTATTGATAATCCAGGTACTAATCAAACTGATATTTCTTATAAAACATGCCAGATATTTCATATCCATATAAAAGTAACCAGGATTTCATAATCGAATTACATCAGATAGCTTCGGCACTCAGTTACGCCATTACACAATAGCACCAATTTTCACATGCAGCATTAAAAACCTTTGGAAAGTAGCATCATACACTGTAAATAGACAGACGAATCTCATCTGGGAAGCTGCAGAAGCAGAAGGCAAATATTGAGCCTTCAGTGATGTTGAATGTCCTTGCAACTTTAGGCCAGTGGCTATGGATAATTTCCCGCCCAACCTTCATCCTCTTCAGCAAGACTTCAATGTTGTACCGTAGGTGTTGAATGAATACCTTCCTCTCCTCTTGACCATGCAGGTGGTTTGAGAGGTAATCATTAGTGAACTGCTTTGAAAAGTACTAAAAACAAAGCTATGCATAAATCGCTGTTGTAAATTTTGAAATGGCGCAAGGGGTAAAAACAAGGTAAAAGAGTTGGTACCATCCTATAGTTGACCGATGTCTTCTTCATTGTGCAAACAAAGATCTTGCTATTATTCGTCGCAAGTTTCTTCATCGTAACAATCTTTCTGAGTTTCTTGACTTGACTGATATTCATGGACATCTCATTTCCCCATATGCAAAATGGGTCGAATAGTGGGTCTAAGCCTCTCATAGCAGGACTTACATGTGCACGACCAAATTGTAAGAAACCTAAATATTAGAATGATTCCTGCAACTGCACAATAATGTGCTATTAGCCAAAGGACCCTACTTGAACAAACCTCGATGGTAAACCACAGTGTCTCCCATTGTTTCCCTACAACACACATAAGGAAGATCTTGATCAGGTTAACTGAGAGTTGCCATACTATCAGTAGAATATGTATTAGTAAAACCAAATTTGATTGGTGTCACATGCATAACAATACAAAATTGTACCCACAATAAATGAAAATCAAATCGCAGAACTGAACCAAACAGTTAAATGGACATCAGACCAAATGAACCAAAATAGTTAACTGAGCACGACATTGCAGAATAGAAACATGTACTAGAAGATAAGACAATTAACAAAACAAAGAATGCTTGAGAACAGTACTACGAAATGTAGCAATTGTTGGACCAAAGTGTTAAGTGAACATTACATTTCAGAGGACCAAACTGTTAACTGAACATCAGATTGCATATTAACATTACAGAGGACAAATCACTAGAAGGCACTGGTGGTGGCCTCGAGAAAACATCATGAACTATATTTTAAAGTAGACAACCGCGTGGCGGTGTCGACGGTGGCCTCGAAGACGAGGTGCTCCTCCAAGATCTGGCGATCGACACGCATGGCAGCCATAGCGACCTCGTTCGCGCGTGCGGTTGCATGCTACTCAGCTCCACGTTATAATGCGTGTAAAATGGCTGTGGGCGGCGCTTAATTGGAGGAGGGGGGCAATGATTTCGGTGGAAGGTGTCGCTCCGTCAGTCGGAGCATGTGGGACGGGAAAGGAGGAGGATGGTGTGGGTGGGGTGTGGATTACCTGACCATATCGACGAGGCCACGCAGTAAGAAGAAAGGTCGGCTGCGAGGAGGCCGCGCAGCAAGAAGAAGGGTCGGCGGCGAGGAGGCGGTGCTGGAAGAAGAAGGGTCACCAGCGAGGAGGCGGCGCTGCAAGAAGAAGGGTAACCGGTGAGGAGGCGGCGCTGCAAGAAGAAGGGTCGCTGGCGAGGAGGCTGAGCTGCCAGTAAGAAGCAGTGAAGGTTTGAACTTGGAAAGCAAGGAGGAATAGTGGAAATGTGGCTTTTGGTGGGAGGGAGGGGGCGGGAGATAGATATTTTCCGAGGTGGCAAAAAAAATTCGCTCGATGCCACGAGAAACTGGCGTGCAAGTGTGGATCAAGCAGGGGCGGTGGACTATAGACGACGAAGCTTCCTGCGTAAGCCAGACAAGACGGTACCCCAAGATATTTTATATCGCATCCCACATGATTCTTTCTAGTAAACTGTTTGTGGTATACCTGATTTTTCATTATGTTTTTAAAGACAAAATGGTGTTACGGAGGGAAAGGACGGTGTTTGAATTGCTAGAACATTTACGTACAGTGAACATGCAACTAGTACATGAGTGTCGTGTTCAAATTTGGAATTATTCCGGATTCGTTTAGCATTTTTATGCATTAATTGAGTTTCTAGGCATTTAATGTGCATAATTCAAATTTGAACTACAAGCACATGCTCCAATGCACCAAAGTTTACTGAAAAATCACATGTGTACCTTTGTGTAAATTTATAGGTCCCATGCAAGAAATGGGAATAAAATTCAAACATCTCGGCATCGTGGCTCGGCCAGAATGATTGAGAAACTTGGTTTTTTTAATTCCTGTAAATCTAAAACATGGTTGAAAATCACGAAACTTGGCATGGTGTCATGACATGGCACCACCATGCTGCAGTAAATTTTTTGGCCGAATTGGGACAAGCTTTGGTGTAAGCTTCTTGCAAACCAGAGCTTCCCTCAAGAAGGCTCGTGGTTCCGAGGGGGAACGTGTCACCTCTGTGTGCGAAACGACATACGTACACTGCCTTGTCCCCCTTAACTTTTGTACACTGGCAGATTAGACCAAATAGAAGTATCGTGCTAAATTTTGGAATTATTCCGTGTTCGTTTGGCCTTTTTTATACATTAATCGTGTTTCTGGGCATTTAATGTGCATAATTCAAATTTGAACTACAAGCACATGCTCCAGTGCACCAAAGTTGTTTGAAAAATCACATGTGTGTCCTTGGGTGAATTTCTAGGTCCCATGCAAAAGATGGGAGTGAAATTCAAACATTTGGGCATCGTGGCTCTGCTGGAAAGATTAAGAAACTTGGTTTTTTAATTCCTGTAATTCCAAACCACGACTGAAAATCATGAAACTTGGCATGGTGTCATGACATGGCACCAACATGCTGCAGTAATTTTTTTTGCCGAATTGGGACAAGCTTTGGTGTAAGCTTCTTGCAAACCGGACCTTCCCTCAAGAAGGGTCTTGGTTCCGAGATGGAACGTGTCACCTCCGTGTGCGGAATGACATACATACACTGCCTTCTCCTGCCTTAATTTTTGTACACTAGTAGATTAGACCAAATAGAAGTATCGTGCTAAATTTTGGAATTATTCCGTGTTCGTTAGGCCTTTTTATACATTAATTGAGTTTCTTCGCATTTAATGTGCATAATTCAAATTTGAACTACAAGCACATGCTCGAGTGCACCAAAGTTGTTTGAAAAATCACATGTGTGTCCTTGGCTGAATTTCTAGGTCCCATGCAAGAGATGGGAGTGAAATTCAAACATCTGGGCGTCGTGGCTCGGCCGGAAAGATTGATAAACTTAGTTTTTTAATTCTTGTAAATCCAAAACACGCCTGAAAATCATGAAACTTGGCATGGTGTCATGACATGGCACCAACATGCTGCGGTAATTTCTTTGGCCGAATTGGGACAAGCTTTGGTGTAAGCTTCCTACAAACCGGAGCTTCCCTCAAGAAGGCTCGTGGTTCCGAGAGGGAACGTGTCACCTCCGTGTGTGAAATGACATACGTACACTGCCTTCTCCCGCCTTAATTTTTTTACACAGCCAGATTAGACCAAGTAGAAGTACCGTGCTAAATTTTGGAATTATTCCGAGTTTGTTTGGCCTTTTTATACATTAATTGAGTTTCTGGGCATTTAATGTGCATAATTCAAATTTGAACTACAAGCACAGGCTCCAGTGCACCAAAGTTGTTTAACAAATCACATGTGTGTCCTTGGGTGAATTTCTAGGTCCCATGCAAGAGATGGGAGTGAAATTCAAACATGTGGGCGTTGTGGCTCGACCAGAAAGATTGAGAAACTTGGTTTTTTAATTCATATAAATCCAAAACATGCCTGAAAATCATGAAACTTGGCATGGTGTCATGACATGGCACCAACATGCTGCAGTAATTTCTTTGGCCGAATTGGGACAAGCTTTGGTGTAAGCTTCTTGCAAACCGGAGCTTCCCTCAAGAAGGCTCGTGGTTCTGAGAGGGAACGTGTCACCTCCGTGTGCGAAACGACATATGTACAGTGCCTTCTCCCGCCTTAATTTTTAACATAGCCAGATTAGACCAAATAGAAGTACCGTGCTAAATTTTGGAATTATTCTGAGTTCATTTGGTCTTGTTCATACATTAATTAAGTTTCTAGGCATTTAATGTGGATAATTAAAATTTGAACTACAAGCACATGCTCCAATGCACCAAAGTTGTTTGAAAAATCACATGTGTGTCCTTGGGTGAATTTCTAGGTACCATGCAAGAGATGGGAGTTAAAATCAAACATCTGGGCGTTGTGGCTCGACGGGAAAGATTGAGAAACTTGGTTTTTTAATTCCTGTAACTCCAAAACACGCCTGAAAATCATGAAACTTGGCATGGTGTCATGACATGGCACAAACATGGTGCAGTAATTTTTTTTGGCCGAATTGGGACAAGCTTTGGTGTAAGCTTCCTGCAATCCGGAGCTTCCCTCAAGAAGGCTCGTGGTTCCGAGAGGGAACGTGTCACCTCCGTGTGCGAAACGACATGCGTACACTGCCTTCTCCCGCCTTAATTTTTTTACACAACCAGATTAGACCAAATAGAAGTATCATTGTAAATTTTGGAATTATTCCGGGTTCATTTGACCTTTTTTATACATTAATTTAGTTTTTGGGCATTTAATGTGCATAATTCAAATTTGAACTACAAGCACAAGCTCCAGTGCACCAAAGTTGTTTGAAGAATCACATGTGTGTCCTTGGGTGAATTTCTAGGTCCCATGCAAGAGAAGTGAGTGAAATTCAAACATCTAGGCATCGTGGCTCGGCCGGAAAGATTGAGAAACTTGGTTTTTTAATTCCTGTACTTCCAAAACACGCTTGAAAATCATGAAACTTGGCATGGTCTCATGACATGGAACCAACATGCTGTGGTAATTTTTCTGTCCGGTTTGCGAAGACACACACATTAACAATCAACAAAGTCATTTTGGAACAAGTGATGTCACGTTACAAATCGGAAACACAAGTATTATTGAAACCGTGGGCGTTCAACTTAGCAATTACATGTGGCCACGCATCCCCTTTTTTATTGGCTAGGAGGTGCCGTGCGGGGTAGCTATTTGAGTACGGGAGGCGTGAGATTAGACCCCTGTGCGTGCTCATCGGGAGGAGAGCCCTTTGACCGCTACCCGCCGCACACCTCCTCCCAACGTCTCCATTAATGGCGCCCGAGCACCTATTCTACGGCGTGGCTATATGTCTCACTAGACTGAGATTTAAGAGAGAAAAATGAAAATCTGAAAAGAAAGTTTTGCACGGATCTTGATGTAAGATCTGATGGACCTATATAGCATCAACTGCGACTTATAGAAAGCATGATGAATATAAGGACGGTGACATTGGATAATAATTACCTTACATATTTAGAAACATAATTAAAAAAGCCACATGCGGCAACGCCCGAAATACACAAGGGCAAAAGAAGAAGGAAGACAACGATCTGGATCGCTGATCTCTACTTTCTTGATGCGTTGCTGGAGGCCGCAAGAACTAGTCTCCACAGCGAGCAGCGACGAGCTCTTTCTTGTCCTCAAGATGCTGCTTGAGAGCATCCACGAATTCCTCCACCAGCCTTCTGCGCTCGATGTGCAGCATGGCATTCTCGATGATGACGCCAGTCCTCTTCAACAAGGCAGTGGTCTGCTCCTGCTACTCCACACTTCCGACGATCTTCTCCCTCAACAGGTCGCGCTCGGCCCGGAGCTTCGCATTGCTCTCATTTAGTTGCCGGATGACATCGGTAGACTGTTCAAACGACGCTCTCAGGTCATCCTGCAACCTCGCCCACCTGGAGATCTGATCCATCTGCCTAAGGACGAGGGCACGCATGCGCCTGTAAGAGTCGTCGCCTGCCCGTGAGACATTTTCCCAAGCCGCCGCGGCGCGGGAGGACATCTCTGCTGCATTTGTGGTGCGACTAGACATCTCTTCTGCTTCCGCGGCGCGGCTAGACCAGTCTGCTGCTTCGACGGCGTGTCGGGTCCTCCGTGCTGCTTCGGCGGCGCGGCGGGACCTCTTTACTGCCACGGCCATGAGGCGAGACATGTTGGCTGCTTTCGTGGCGAGGCGGGACATCTCTCGTGCTTCTGCTTCCAGACTCGCCTCTCCCTGGTGGCAATCTCTCGACCCACAACTCATCTCTGTAGCGACCAAACCTCAAACAGTCTGATCTCTGTGCTCCGGTGTCATCCCTGGATCAGTAATGCTGACACCACACAGTACTCGGAGGATTTACAGCAGAGTAGCAATCACACACTTATTACATCGAGTGTCTCAAAAGAGAACTTATTACAATAAATATGGCATAAGGCCATCTAGTAATGATAACAGCAGAAGGCTTGGAAGATAAGTGAGTCCATCAACTCCAACGGCATCACTGAGTATAGAACCACGACCTAAAAACTCCTTAATCGTCATCTGAAAAGTCTGCAACATTAACGTTGCAGCCCGAAATGGGTCAACACATGGAATATGCTGGCAATGTAACACATCGAGAGTAATGGAATGAAACAGCTATACTATGTGCATATATGGCTGGTGGAAGGCTCTATGGTTACAGTTTTTTCTAAAGCCAATTTTTCCCTACTTCAAAGGAATAAAATTTATTTAACTATCATGGTAGTTGTTAAACATTGAGAATGGTTGACAGCATTCTCAATCCCAATTAAGCATCATCAATAAACATAACCCAACAAAATTAATTTAGAGTAACATGTTGAGATTCACAGGATAATCCAGGTACTAGATACTCAAGATGTCCATAACCGGGGACATGGCTAACCATGATTAGTTTATTACACTCTGCAGAGGTTTGCACACTTTTCCCCACAAGACTCGATCGCCTCCGTTTGGTTTCTCGCACTACATGGTGTTTGAGAATACGGATGACCGAGACATAGTCTTTTAGAAGCGCTAGCACCTTACGATCGGGTAGACCGTAACACCTACATCCCCTACATCTGCTAGTCTACCACTGTAAGAGTTCGCACGACTTAGTCAACTATGCTAGAGCCCATAATAGCTTGTGGCTGCACACGGAAGTTTCTAGTATGAATAGTCTCATGATCCCTTTGAGCCTGGGTGGCGGTCCAAAAGAAAACAGGCAAGTCCTGGAATACCCAGGTGCCTTAATCCACCCAGATGTGTGTTTAGGTTGCCACCTTAGATAAACCATTAATTAACAAAACTCACATCTGTCATGGATATCACTCACCCAATCCACGTCTACTAGCATAGCATGGCATAATAAGCAAACGCAGAAGTAACTCCCAAAGGTTTGATAATAAACAGGTAATAGGTACTACCTCATCTACTTCCCATCCCACAATTTAATTAAATCCTAATCATGCAAAGTGTGAGGATTTGATCTAATGCAATAAAACTAGGTAGTAGAAAAGGTATGATCAAAGTGTTACTTGCCTTGCTGATGATCCGTGAAACCTAGAGATTCGAAGTAACAGGCGGCGCACTCCGGGTATTCTATCGCAGACAAACAAACAAGCATACAATAAGTACTCATCTAATGCATAGGTAAAAGTCGAATAAGAGATCTAACCAGAAGGTTCAACTTAAGAACTCCGGTTGGCAAAAAGAATCAAATCGAACAAAGCAACGAAAGTCAAACAGCGAAAGAAAACAACTTCGTTCTATTAATCTGGATCTAGGGAAAATTTTACAATAGAAAAATCTTGTTTAAGTTGGTTAAACAGATAGAGGGTTTCAATACGAAACTCTAGGCGCTTGAATCGCCTGATTCCGATAAACGAGCGAAAAGTTATACTAAAAAGAAAATCGGATCAAGAATCGCGATCAGAAAAATCGCGGATTTAATCCGAGAAAAACAAAAAAAAACGACGAATGTTCGCTGGAACGAATGGACGGACGAACGCTCGCTATTTAAATAAACCGGGAAAACCGATCTATTAAAAAAACCGAAATCTAGAAAAAAAACCAACGGAAAAATCCGACGAAAACCGATCTATTTTTTAAAAAAACCGATGGCACGGAAGTCGAGGCGCAGCGAACCTCCGCGGCGGCGGCGGCTAGGCGCTAGGCGGCTAGGGTTTCTCCTGGGGGGGGGGGGGGCTGGGCTGGCTTTTAAAGGCCACCTCGGGCCGGAGTCCTATTTGGACACGGCCCGTAGGTCGGTTCGTTTTTATTACTATTCCGTTCGGAAGAAAAATAGAAAGAAATACTAAACGGACTCCAAAAATTCTGAAATAAATTTTCACGGGCTTCTACAATCAAGACGCACAAGGTGAACATTTATTTGGGACCTAAATGCAATTTTGAAAAACGCACATTTTTCCTAAATTCAAATAAAACACCGTAAAACTCCGAAATAAAATATTATTTGATTTTATTATTAAATCCTCAATATTTCTTCATTTTGGGAAAGTCATTTTATTCCCTCTCTCATATTTTTGTAATAGAAAAAATTGATGATAAAATAATTAAAATCAAATGATCCTATTCTCAAAATTTGAGAAAACTCAAATATGAAAATAACGAAATCCCCAACTCTCTCCCTGGGTCATTGAGTTGCGTAGAATTTCTAGGATCAACCAAAATGAAAAATAAATATGGTATGCAATGATGATCTAATGTATAACATTCCAAATTGAAAATTTGGGATGTTACAAACCTACCCCCCTTAAGATGAATCTCGCCCTCGAGATCCGGGTTGGCTAGAAAATAGGTGAGGGTGGTCCTTGAAGAAATCTTCCTCTTGCTCCCAGGTGGCTTCATCCTCTGTGTGGTGGCTCCACTGAACTTTACAAAACTTAATAACCTTGCTGCGAGTAACTCGGTTGGCAAACTCGAGGATCTTAATTGGTTTCTCCTCGTACGTCAAATCGTTATCCAACTGAATAGTTTCCAAAGGCACTGTGTCTCTCAAAGGCATGTCAGCCATCTCCGCGTGGCATTTCTTTAACTGAGAAACGTGGAACACATCATGAACTCCTGACAATCCTTCAGGCAATTCCAACTTGTAGGCCACTTCTCCCGTACGCTCCAAAACTCGATATGGTCCTACAAATCGTGGTGCTAACTTCCCTTTAACTCCAAAACGCTTTGTTCCCCGAAGTGGAGATACTCGAAGATAAGCTCTATCTCCGACTTCATAAACTGTCTCCTTGCGTTTAGAATCTGCATAACTTTTCTGTCTGGACTGGGCTACCTTGAGCCTACCACGAATCAACTTCACCTTCTGTTCAGACTCTTTAATCAAGTCAGGTCCAAACAACTGGCGGTCTCCAACTTCGTCCCATGACAACGGTGTCCTGCACCTCCTTCCGTACAAAGCTTCGAAAGGGGCCATCTTTAAACTGGCTTGGTAACTGTTGTTTTAAGAGAACTCTGTATATGGCAAATTTTCGTCCCAACTAGATCCATAATCTAGCGCACAAGCTCTCGGCATATCCTCCAAAATCTGATTGACTCTCTCGGTTTGTCCATCTGTCTGTGGATGAAAACCTGTACTGAATTCTAGCCTGGTACCCAAAGTCTCGTGCAACTGCTTCCAGAACTTTGAGGTAAACTGGGTTCCTCTATCTGATATGATACTCCTTGGAACTCCATGAAAACATACGATCCTGGTCATGTATATCTTTGCCAACTTAGCACTGGTGTAAGTGGTCTTTACTGGGATGAAATGAGCTACCTTCGTCAATCGATCAACTACAACCCAAATCGAGTCATAGCCTGAACGAGTCCTGGGAAATCCCGTGATAAAATCCATGCCTAGCTTATCCCACTTCCATTCGGGTATCGGCAATGGTTGTAACAATCCTGCTGGCTTCTGATGCTCTGCCTTTACTCTCTGACATACATCACAAACAGCTACATACTCTGCAATATCCTTCTTCATTCCGGTCCACCAGAAAATATCTTTCAGATCCAAATACATCTTGGTATTTCTTGGGTGAATCGAATATGGTGAATCGTGTGCCTCTTGCAAAATCAACTTCCTGATCTCCGGGTCATTGGGCACATAAACACGGTCTTCAAACCATAGGGTATCGTGTTCATCCTCACAAAATCCTTTAGCTTTTCCTTTGCTCAGTTTCTCCTTAATAGCGGCAATCTCTTTGTCAGTCTTCTGAGCTTCTCTGATTCTATCCATCAAAGTTGACTGAATCTCCAATGCTGCTACATGGCCTCTCGGAACTATTTCCAAACATAGTTCACGTAGATTTTCTGCTAACTCCTTAGGTATTTCTCCCGTCATCAACGTATTGACATGGCTCTTACGGCTTAATGCGTCAGCTACTACATTAGCCTTTCCGGGGTGATCATGCAATCTCATATCATAATCCTTGATGAGCTCCAACCATCTCCTTTGTCTGAGATTCAACTCCTTCTGTGTGAAATGTACTTCAAACTCTTATGATCCATGTACACCTCACAATGGTTTCCAATGAGGAAATGCCTCCATGTTTTTAAAGCATGCACTACGGCTGCTAACTCCAAATCATGCGTGGCATAATTCAACTCATGAGGTTTTAGTTGTCTTGAGGCATATGAAACAACTCTCCCTTCCTGCATAAGCATTGCTCCAAGTCCTCGACGTGAAGCGTCACAATACACCTCATAATCTTTGGTCTGGTCTGGTAAAATCAACACTGTGAGGTAACCAAACGTTTCTTCAACTCCTGGAAACTAGCCTCGCATTCCTCCGTCCATATGAACTTGGTATCTTTCTTTAATAACTCCATCATAGGCTTCACAATCTTTGAGAAATTCTCAATAAATCTCCGGTAGTATCCTGCGAGTCCAAGAAAACTCCGGATCTCTCCAACTATTGTTGGGGCTTCCCACTTGGTCACGGTATCAACTTTAGCGGGATCTACTGCTATTCCTTCTCCGGATATAACGTGTCCGAGAAATCCTACTTCCTTCAACCAAAACTCACATTTGCTGAGCTTGGCATATAATTGATGTTCTCTGAGCTTTCCAAGTACCAAACGCAAATGCTCCTTATGCTCCTCTTCATTCTTTGAATAAACCAGGATATCATCAATGAACACTACGACGAACTTATCCAAAAACTCCATAAACACTTTGTTCATCATGTTCATAAAATAGGCAGGTGCATTAGTCAGACCAAATGACATAACGGTATACTCGTACAGCCCATACCTGGTGGTAAAAGCTGTCTTCAGAATATCCTGTTCTCGAATCTTCAACTGGTGGTATCCTGATCGCAGATCGATCTTGGAAAATACTTTAGCTCCTTGCAATCGATCAAACAGATCATTAATCATTGGTAGTGGGTACTTGTTCTTGATCGTTACTTCGTTCAATCCTCGATAATCAACAACCATCCTTAACGATCCATCCTTCTTCTCCACTAGAAGTACTGGCGATCCCCAAGGCGAAGAACTTGGGCGGATATATCCCTTATCCAGTAACTCCTTAATCTGCTTCTTAATTTCCACCAAATCCTTTGCTGGCATCCTATATGGTCTCTTTGATATTGGCCCGGTGCCTGGCAGTAGCTCAATCAAAAACTCAATATCTCTATCCGGTGGCATGCCTGGCAACTCCTCTAGAAATACTTTAGGGAAATCCCTTACCACTAGTACTTCCTCCTGCACAACTCCTGTTAGGCAATTTACTTGAGTCCTCTTTGGCACATGCCGGGATACATACTTGATCCTTCTCCCTTCTGGGGTGGTAAGCAAAATTGACTTACTAGCACATTCAATATTCCCTTCATACTTTGATAACCAATCCATGCCTAATATCACATCCAATCCTTGGGATTCCAATACTATTAGGTCTGAGGGAAAAACATAGTTACCAATCCTTAATGGTAACCGATCACACAATAGGCTTGCCACATACTCTGCTCCAGGCGAGGTTACTAACATGGGTGACCTAAGGGCTTGGATTGATAGGTTATACTTATCCACAAATCCCCTTGATATGTATGAATGCGATGCACCAGTATCAAAAAGAACGAGTGCCGTAAATGACTTAACCAAAAACTTACCTATTACTGCATCGGGCTGAGCTTCAACCTCCTCCACACTAACGTGGTTCACCTATCCCCTGTTGAAAGGGTTCGGCTTCTTCCCAGAACTTCCATTTCCATTTCCATTTTGTATTCAGGGCATTCATTGGCATAATGTCCGGTCTTCGAACACTAGTGACTTGGCTCAGGTCCTTCTTGGCTGGGGTTGATGGGTTGGTGCGATTCTGGCTGTTGCTTCCACCATTCCCATTACCATTCCTGGTGCCATTGTGATTGTGTGAGCTACCTCCTCCATGAGTATGCTGAAAATGTCCTCCTGGTCTAGGGGTAAAACGTGGCTTCTGTTGAGCTCCCGAATTGTACTTCCCTTGTCCATACTTCCTCTTGCGATTCTCAATTTGCTGCTGCTTCCCTTCAATCATAAGAGCACGATCTACCAACTCCTGGTAGTTGTTGAAGGTTGCTACCATCAACTACATGCTCAACTCATCATTCAGTCCTTCCAGAAACTTCTCCTGCTGAGCTGCATCCGTAGCGACGTCATCTGGGGCATAACGTGCTAACTTACTAAAGTCCTCCACATACTGCCCAACTGTCCGTCCTCCTCGGCGTAAGTTGCGAAACTCACGCTTCTTCATGGCCATAGCTCCTGCTGAAACATGGGCGGTATGAAAAGCCTGTTGAAACTGGTCCCATGTGACAGCGTCGACTGGGAAAGTGGCTGTGAAATTCTCCCACCATGATGCTGCGGGTCCTTCTAACTGATGTGCGGTAAACTTCACCTTTTCCGCATCTGTGCATCCTGCTGTGGTCAACTCCCTAGCTGTCTTGCGGAGCCAATCATCTCCTACTATCGGATCGGTGCTACTGGAAAACACCGGCGGATTCAGCCTAAGAAAACGGGCTAAGTGATCAACAGGTGGTGGTGGTGGTGGGTTGTTGTTGTTGTTCCCTTGATTCTGATTCTGGACTAGCAACTGCATCAATGTGTTCTGCTGCTGGATCAATTGGGTGAGCTCCGGTGGAAAGGCAACTCCGGGGTCACGTCTCGGAGGCATCTGAGGATTTACAAAAGATGAGATGTAAGAATAGAGGGGGTCTAAAAATAAAACACTACCCATATGCACATGAGGCAAAATCAAACAATTCACTTCATTCAATCAAACAAGGGCATACAATCGATCTATCTATCACAAAAGTGCTCGGACTACTATATTTACATGGTGGACTACTACTACTGATGAGGTGGTCTACTAGAAATATTCTTCGGTTGCAGACTCCATGATATCTGCTCCAGCTTCATCAACATAGTCATCATCGCTACTATCGGGATCCGAATCGGTGCCGTCGATGATGATGTAGTCTTCCGGGCTAATCTCCTTGGATTCTTCGTCTTCCTCTACTGGCGTAGGTCCTCCCATAAATATTCCTATCTTCTTGATCAGGTCGTCATTCTTCTCCACCAATACTTCAATTTCTTCTTCATAATCTTCACGTGTAGCCTTGAGTTCTTCCTCCAGTTCCTTGATTCTAGTCTTAGCCTTCTTCAGATCTATCATGTCGGCGCACATCTGGTTCTCCTGTCGTCGAATGTGCTGGTTTAGCTCCTGGATAAAAGCTGCAATTGATCTATCCTTCCTGGTGTTGATCATCTTCCAGTGTTCATCTCGGCGCCCACAAATCTGGTAGATAGTATCCTTGAGGTCATTGCGGTAGACTTCTCCAATGCGTCCCATGGCGATGTGAGCTGCCATGCTCTGTCCTAGACTCCAAGTTGGTGCATCAAAAGAAAACTCTATGGGCTCAGTGACTGGCATGAACGTCCTTCCTGGAACTTGAACTTGAATCATCCAGCGCTCTTCTTCAGGTAAAGTGGCGTTGTAGGTTCCGGTGAAGCTTGGTACTCCTATGTTCAGGTATCTAGTGACTTCCTTCAAGTGATGTCCGAAGGGTGTATCTTCATCTGGTTGCGTGAACTTGTTCCTTGCATCCGCCATCCTAAAAGAGTAGAAAAGATGAGAGGTCAGAAGATAAGAGAGTGGAATAGTGATCTAGGTCTTTTAGCTTAGTGGTCGTGTCCTACAGTCAGCGTGTGCTCTGATACCATCTCTGTAGCGACCAGACCTCAAACAGTCTGATCTCTGTGCTCCGGTGTCATCCCTGGATCAGTAATGGTGACACCACACAGTACTCGGAGGATTTATAGCAGAGTAGCAATCACACACTTATTACATCGAGTGTCTCAAAAGAGAACTTATTACAATAAATATGGCATAAGGCCATCTAATAATGATAACAGCGGAAGGCTTGGAAGATAAGTGAGTCCATCAACTCCAACGGCATCACTGAGTATAGAACCACGACCTAAAAACTCCTTAATCGTCATCTGAAAAGTCTGCAACATTAATGTTGCAGCCCAAAATGGGTCAGCACATGGAATATGCTGGCAATGTAACACATCGAGAGTAATGGAATGAAACAGCTATACTATATGCATATATGGCTGGTGGAAGGCTCTATGGTTACAGTTTTGTAAAGCCAATTTTTCCCTACTTCAAAGGAATAAACATTGAGAATGGTTGACAGCATTCTCAATCCCAATTAAGCATCATCAATAAACATAACCCAACAAAATTAATTTAGAGTAACATGTTGAGATTCACAGGATAATCCAGGTACTAGATACTCAAGATGTCCATAACCGGGGACACGGCTAACCATGATTAGTTTATTACACTCTGCAGAGGTTTGCACACTTTTCCCCACAAGACTCGATCGCCTCCGTTTGGTTTTTCGCACTACATGGTGTTTGAGAAGACGGATGACCGAGACATAGTCTTTTAGAAGCGCTAGCACCTTACGATCGGGTAGACCGTAACACCTACATCCCCTACATCTGCTAGTCTACCACTGTAAGAGTTCGCACGACTTAGTCAACTATGCTAGAGCCCATAATAGCTTGTGGCTGCACACGGAAGTTTCTAGTATGAATAGTCTCATGATCCCTTTGAGCCTGGGTGGCGGTCCAAAAGAAAACAGGCAAGTCCTGGAATACCCAGGTGCCTTAATCCACCCAGATGTGTGTTTAGGTTTCCACCTTAGATAAACCATTAATTAACAAAACTCACATCTGTCATGGATATCACTCACCCAATCCACGTCTACTAGCATAGCATGGCATAATAAGCAAACGCAGAAGTAACTCCCAAAGGTTTGATAATAAACAGGTAATAGGTACTACCTCATCTACTTCCCATCCCACAATTTAATTAAATCCTAATCATGCAAAGTGTGAGGATTTGATCTAATGCAATAAAACTGGGTAGTAGAAAAGGTATGATCAAAGTGTTACTTGCCTTGCTGATGATCCGTGAAACCTAGAGATTCGAAGTAACAGGCGGCGCACTCCGGGTATTCTATCACAGACAAACAAACAAGCATACAATAAGTACTCATCTAATGCACAGGTAAAAGTCAAATAAGAGATCTAACCAGAAGGTTCAACTTAAGAAATCCGGTTGGCAAAAAGAATCAAATCGAACAAAGCAACGAAAGTCAAACGGCGAAAGAAAACAACTTCGTTCTACTAATCTGGATCTAGGGCAAATTTTATAGTAGCAAAATCTTGTTTAAGTTGGTAAAACGGATAGAGGGTTTCGAGACGAAACTCTAAGCGCTTGAATCACCTGATTCCGATAAACGAGCGAAAAGTTATACTAAAAAGAAAATCGGATCAAGAATCGCGATCAGAAAAATCGCGGATTTAATCCGAGAAAAAGAAAAAAACGACGAACGTTCGCTGGAATGAATGAATGGACGAACACTCGCTATTTAAATAAACCGGGAAAACCGATCTATTTAAAAAAACCGAAATCTAGAAAAAAACCGATGGAAAAATCCGACGAAAACCGATCTAGTTTTTTTAAAAAAAATACCGATGGCACAGAAGTCGAGGTGCGGCGAACCTCGGCGGCGGCGGCGGCAGCGGCGGCGCGGGAGCGGGTGGCAGCGGCGGCTAGGGGCTGGGCGGCTAGGGTTTCTCCCGGGGGGGGGGGCTGGCCCGACTTTTAAAGGCCACCTCGGGCCGGAGTCCTATCCGGACACGGCCCGTAGGTCGGTTTTTTTTATTATTCCGCTCGGAAGAAAAATAAAAAAGAAATACTAAACGGACTCCAAAAATTCCGAAATAAATTTTCACGGGCTTCTAAAATCAAGCCACACAAGGTGAACATTTATTTGGGACCTAAATGCAATTTTGAAAAACTCACATTTTTCCTAAATTCAAATAAAACACCGAAAAACTCCAAAATAAAATCTTATTTGATTTTATTATTAAATCCTCAATATTTCTTCATTTTGGGAAAGTCATTTTATTCCCTCTCTCATATTTTTGTAATAGAAAAAATTGATGATAAAATAATTAAAATCAAGTGATCCTATTCTCAAAATTTGAGAAAACTCAAATATGAAAATAACGAAATCCCCAACTCTCTCCGTGGGTCATTGAGTTGCGTAGGATTTCTAGTATCAACCAAAATGAAAAATAAATATGGTATGCAATGATGATCTAATGTATAACATTCCAAATTGAAAATTTGGGATGTTACACACTGGCCATGGCGGACGGAAGGGAACGATGATGAATGACTTGTTTATTTTTGACTTTTTGTGGATGAGGAGTTGAGGAGGAATGTGCAGTCATCTTGGAGTAGTAGTATTTATAACCGCGTAGTAATACGCTCCTAAGTGGGATACCGTTTATGTTTTGATCGGTGTGAACAGGTTTGCAATTTGGAATGTGATGGGACACGGCCTCCCTGTTCTTCTAAAAATTTGTGACGGGACGCATGCTCAAAATTTATTGATGGTTATAAGTGCGACACTATTCCCGGAAGGCATAACCTGGGCATGTACGCCTTCTCGGCCACGTACATGGCGTTTGCACCATAGGGTCCACCGCAATAGGCAATGTCAGCACACATCTTGCTCCAACAATCGTGCGTGCTCGTTATTACCACCGCACACACTTCTTTTAATTAGAATGGGTGTGCCCGTCTAGTGCACACACGTTGATCTATCTAACTGTTTCAGTTTGTTGTGGCTAATCGCAAACAGTTCTTCCATGTGAAGTGTATGCCATCAATCGCAGACACTTTGATCTGGCTTACCCGTTTCTATTCTCTTGCCTAATCGCAAATAGTTAATCCTTCTGAAGCATATGCCCTCAATCACACACACCTTGATCTGGGTGACCGTTTCTTTTGTGTTGCCTAATCACAAATAGTTCATCCGAGTGAACCGTATGCTGTATATCGCACACACCGTCATCTGGCTGCCCGTTTCTTTTATGTTGCCTAATCACAAACAATTCATCCAAGTGAACCGTATGATGTACATCGCACACACCTTCATTTGGCTGCCCATTTCTTTTGTTCCTCCTCATCGGAAACGGTTAATTGAACTGAATTGTATGCCCTGAATCACATACGCAACTAAAATCTGAACCGTGTTTGATGCATCCTCCATCGCAAACGTTTTGCACCTTTTTTGACGGTTTTTACACCACCGTTTGCGATTATGGCATCGCACACAGTTTCGTCGAAGGGTCTCTGATCATAGTGTCGCGTTAGCAGCATCCTGCAGTAGTGCCACATTGTTTTAAATGAAGCCAAACTCATAACTCAAATATTCGCCTCCGCGATCAGATCATCGAAACTTTATTTTCTTGTTACGATGATTCTCCACTTCACTCTGAAACTCTTTGAACATTTTCAAATGTTTCAGACTTGTGTTTCATTTAGTAGATATACCCATATATACTCAAATCATCTGTGAAGTTTATAAAATAATGGTACCCTTCGTGAGCCTCAACACTCATCAAACTGCATACATCGGTATGTATTATTTCCAATAAGTCAGTGGCTCGCTCCATTGTTCCAGAGAACGGAGTCTTAGTCATATTGCCCATGAGGCATGGTTCGCAAGCATCAAATGATTCACAATCAAGTGATTCCAAAAGTCCATCCGCATGGAGTTTCTTCATGCGCTTTACACCAATATGACCTAAACGGCAGTGACAGAAGTATGTTGCACCATCATTATCAACTTTGCATGTTTTGGCGTTAATATTATGAATATGTGTATTACTAAAATCGAGATTCAATAAACCATTTATATTAAGTGTATGACCATAGAAGGATTTATTCATGTAAACAGAACAACAATTATTCTTTGACTTAAATGAATAACCGTATTGCAATAAACATGATCCAATCATATTCATGCTCAATGCAAACACCAAATAACATTTACTTTAGGTTCAACACTAATCCCGAACGTAAAATAAGTGTGCGATGGTGATCTTATCAACCTTGGAATCATTTCCAACACATATCATCACCTTGCCCTTAACTAGTCTCTGTTCATTTTGTAACTCCTGTTTCGAGTTACTAACCTTAGCAACTGAACCGGTGATACGTCTCCAACGTATCCACTTTTCCCAACTCTTTTGACCTTGTTTTGGACTCTAACTTGCATGATTCAAATGGAACTAACCCGGAATGACGCTGTTTTCAGCAGAATTGCCATGGTGTTATTTTTGTGCAAAGTAAAAAGTTCTTGGAATGACCTGGAAATCAAAGGATATTATTCTTGGAATTAATAAAAATATTGGCAAAAGAATTAGCACCAGGGGCCCACACCCTAGCCACAAGGATGGGGGCGCTCCCTCCGACCTTGTTGGCCCCCTAGACCTCCACCGACCTCAACTCCAACTCCATATATTCACTTTCGGGGATTAAAAAATCAGAGAGAAGGATTCATCGCATTTTATGATATGGAGTCGCCGCCAAGCCCTGTTCTTCCTCGAGAGAGCAGATCTGGAGTCCGTTCGGGGCTCCGGAGAGGGGAATCCGTCGCCATCGTCATCATCAACCATCCTCCATCACCAATTCCATGATGCTCACCGCTGTCCATAAGTAATCCCATCGTAGGCTTGTTGGACCGTGATGGGCTGGATGAGATTTACCATGTAATCGAGTTAGTTTTGTTAGGGTTTGATCCCTATTATCCACTATGTTCTAAGATTGATGTTGCTATGACTTTGCTATGCCTAATGCTTGTTACTAGGGCCCAAGTTCCATGATTTCAGATCTGAACCTGTTATGTTTCCATGAATATATTTGTGTTCTTGATCCGATATTGCAAGTTTTAGTCACCTACTACGTGTTATGATCCGGCAACCCTGAAGTGACAATAGCCAGGACCACTCCTGATGATGACTATAGTTTGAGGAGTTCATGTATTCACTAAGTTCTAATTCTTTGGTCCGGTGCTCTATTAAAAGGAGGCCTTAATATCCCTTAGTTTCCACTAGGACCCAGCTGCCACGGGAGGGTAGGACAAAAGATGTCATGCAAGTTCTTCTCCATAATCACGTATGACTATATTCGGAATACATGCCTACATTACATTGATGAACTGGAGCTAGTTCCGTGTCACCCTATGTTATAACCTTTTCATGATGAATGCCATCCGACATAATTATCCATCATAGATCCATTGCCTACGAGCTCGTTTCATAATGATCTTTGCTAAGTTACTTTTCCATTGCCATTGTTACAATTGCTACAAAACTACTACTGTTACTTTTGCCACCGTTACCTCTACTTCCATACCACTTTGCTACTAAACACTTTGCTGCAGATATTAAGTCTTTCAGGTGTGGTTAAATTGATAACTCAGCTGCTAATACTCAAGAATATTCATTGGCTCCCCTTGTGTGGAATCAATAAATTTGGGTGGAGTACTCTACCCTCGAAAACTGTTGCGATCCCCTATACTTGTGGGTTATCAAGACCTTTTTCTGGTGCCGTTGCCGATGATCATAGCTCTATTCTCTGAGTCACTTGGGATTTATAATTGATTATCACTATGAGGAATTTGCAAGATCAAAGAACTAAGATTTTTCCCTCAACTATGATGGGAGGTAAGGAACTGCCATCTAGCTCTGCACTTGATTCTCCTTCTGTTTTGAGTAAACTTTCAACACCTACACCTGCTATTGATTCTGATATGTCGCATGTTATTGATGATGCCACTTCTGCTATCCATGATGCTTATGATGATACTACTTCTATGCTTGATAATACTATGCCACTAGGTGAATTTCTTGATGAACAACTTGCTAGGATTAGAGAGAATGAAATTACTGAAACTGATGATATTATTGAAGATTATGATTATGATTCTCCCCCTAGATATGAATTGCCTGTTGTTCCTGAGGGTTATGTTCTGGATGAAGAAAATGCTAGATACTTCTTTGATTGTAATGATAGGGAGGATCTTAAGAAATTGTTAGTTAAGCTGAAAGCAAAATCCTTGAATGCTAGAATGAAATATGATCCCTCTTTTGCTACTTCACCTATCTTGTTACTCATAAGGATTATGAATTCTCTATTGATCCTGAGTTAATTACTTTGGTTGAATCTGATCCTTTCCATGGTTATGAATCTGAAACAGTTGTGGCACATCTTACTAAATTGAATGATATAGCCACCGTCTTTGCTCATGAGGAGAAAATTCGCTATTACTATATTCTTAAATTGTTTCATTTCTCATTAAAGGGAGATGCTAAGATATGGTTTAATTGTCTTGCTCCTGGTTGTGTGCGTAGTCCCAATGATATGATTTATTACTTCTCTACAAAATATTTCCCTGCTCATAAGAAACAAGCTCTTTAAAGGAAATATTTAATTTTTTGCAAATTGAAGATGAGAGTCTCCCACAAGCTCGGTGGAGGCTTCTCCAATTACTTAATGCTTTGCCTGATCATCCTCTCAAGAAAAATTAAATACTTGATATCTTTTATAATGGACTAACCGATGCTTCTAGAGACCACCTGGATAGTTGTGCTGGTTGTGTTTTCAGCGAAAGAACTGTTGAGCAAGCGAAATTGCTATTGAATAATATATAAGTAATGAAAATGATTGGAAACTTCCTGAACCAACTCTGAAGCCAACTCCAAAGAAAAGGGGTATTCTATTTCTTAGTCCCGAAGATATGCGAGAGGCAAAGAAATCTATGAAAGAAAAAGGTATTAAAGCTGAAGATGTTAAAATCTACCACCTATTGAACAAATACATGGTCTTGATAACCCGACACACGTAGTAGAGGTAAACTCTCTCCGTATATGTGATGAAGGTGATATTCCTCATAATAAGTCTGCTAGACAATGCTTGGATCAGTTTGATAATTTTATTGTTAAACAAGAAAACTTCAATGCTTATGTTAGTAGACAATTGAAACATAATGCTTACATGCTTGATAATCTAAGTAATTATATGAGTAGTACTGTTAATGATCTTAAGCTTATTAGTAAACATGCTTCCATGGTTACAACTCAAGTAGAACAAGTACTTAAGGCACAAGATGATTTGCTTAATGAGTTGAATAGTAAGAACAATGATAATGTTTTTAGGATTATGACTAGAGGTGGTAAGATGACCCAGAAACCTTTGTATCCTGAGAGCCATCCTAAGAGAATTGAACATGATTCTCAAAGAATTAATACTGATGCACCTAGTCCTCGTTCTAAAAAGAAAAAGAAAACTAATAGGACTTTACATGCTAGTGAACCTACTATAGACACACCTAAGAATCCCAACGATATTTCTATTTCTGATGCTGAGACACAATCCGGTAATGAACATGAACCTAGTGATAATGTTAATAATGATGTTCATGTTGAGGCTCAACCTAGTAATAATAATAATGTAGAGATTGAACCTGGTGTTGATCTTGATAACCCACAATCAAAGAATCAATGTTATGATAGGAGAGATTTTGTTGCTAGGAAACATGGTAAAGAAAGAGAACCATGGGTTCAGAAACCCATTCCCTTTCCTCCTAAGCCATCCAAGAAAAAGAATGATGAGGATTTTGAGCGCTTTGCTAAAATGATTAGTCCTATCTTTTTGCGTATGCGTTTGACTGATATGCTTAAAATGCCTCCTTATGCTAAGTACATGAAAGAAATTGTTACTAATAAAAGAAAGATACCATAAGCTGAAATTTCCACCATGCTTGCTAATTATACTTTTAAGGGAATACCAAAGAAACTTGGGGATCCAGGGGTACCAACTATACCATGCTCCATTAAAAGAAACTACGTTGAAACTCCTTTATGTGATCTTGGAGCCGGTGTTAGTGTTATGCCTTTATCTTTGTATCATAGACTTGATTCGAATAAGTTGACACCTACTAAAATCTCTTTGCAAATGGCTGATAAATCAACTGTTATACCCATCGGTATTAGTGAGGATGTGCCTATGGTGGTTGCAAACGTTACTATCTTAACGGACTTTATTATTCTTGATATTCCCGAGGACGATAGTATGTCGATCATCCTTGGTAGACCCTTTTTGAATATTGCAAGGGCTGTTATTGATTGCAACAAAGGCAATGCCACTTTTCATGTTAGTGGTAATGAGCATACGATACACTTTCCGAAGAAATAACCTCATGTTCATAGTATCAATTCAATTGGAAAAATTCAACTATTACTACTGGAGGTTTTGAATTCCCTCTTCCTACTGTTAAAAAGAAATATGCTATTCTTATTGTTGGGGACATGCATATCCCCGTTGAGGTAACCTAGTTATTTAAAAATTCTTTGGTTTCATATCATTCGAAAGAAGTTTGTTAATAAGAAATGATCAACCTTGTTAACGGATTCCTTTTGATGAGTATGAGATGGATGAATTTAGAAAGCACAACTCTCTGTACCCATCTTTTACTTTCTGTTAATTAGATTAAATAAGGCAAAAATAGTATTTTCTGTCTGTTTTCTGAATTATCCATGCAATAAAAAATGTCCTGAAAATAAAAGTTCTCCAAATGCCCTAAAAATTGGATATTATTTTTTTAGAATATTTTAGAATTTCTGTGCAAAGAACACACAAGGGGGCCTCACCAGGTGGCCACAAGGGTGGAGGGCGCACCCACCCCCCTGGGGCATGCCCCTGACCTTGTGGGCCCCATGTGGCCCCCTCCACTTATTCCAGCACCCATCCTCTTCCTCTTCCTCCATAAAAAAATCACTCCATAGCTCAAACTCGTGTTCTTGCTCATCTTGCTGCCATTTTCGATCTCCTTGCTCAAAGCTCCATGCATAAAACTCCTTTGGGGGATTATTCTTCTGTATGTGACTCCTCCAATGGTCCAATTAGTTTTTGTTCTAGTGCTTTATTTATTGCAAATTTTTGCTACTTTGGTGACCCTGTTCTTGAGCTTGCATGTCAAATTTATATGGTCCAAAGTAGTTTTGATGCATGATATAGCCTCTAGGCACTTATAGGAGTAGTTGCTATCAATCTTGTTGAGTTTGGTTCACTTCTATTTTGAGTCACTAAAAATTTCAGAAATTTTTTTTAGAGGAAGGAAAATGTCCAGGAAAATGTACCAAGGTGGTTATTCAAGGAAGCAAGCACCGAGGCGTGCAATACGCGATGTGGACCCAGAACTACCAAGGGAAGCTCAAGTGAGGCCTTGTGAATGGCCGTCGGATGAATTTATGGAGCGTGCATGTTTCAAAGATTAATCCTACGCGTACGTGCGAAATGCCGACCTCGAGGACTTCTTATCTGACAAGTGCCTACAATATTATTATCTCACTGATTCCTTCATGCAGAGGTTTGAGTTTTCATCCAAGCACAATACTCATATTGTCCTGTTTGATCTTTATGATGAATCTTATACCATGGACCTATAAGATTTTTGTGATGCATGCAAAATTACGCAATGGGGTAGTCTTAGTAAGCCCCACAAATCTGAATATAATGATTTTCTTGCTAGTATCACAGTTGGAGAAACTAGAAATATCACACAAGCAACCGTAGGGAGCATTCACTTTCCTGCCATACATTATTTTTCTCTCTTTATCGGTAGGTGTATTAGTGGTAAATATGAGCTTTGCCATGTTTGCATTCCAGATCTTAGTATCCTCAAGTGTGTGGTGTTAGGTGATAAACGATATAATTTGGGGGTCATTATTGCTAGGAGGTTACATCTTAATTTTAAGAATGGAGATTTATTTGGTGGGATTTATGCATCTCGTTTAGCTGACTATTTGAATGTGCCTATTAGAGGTTATGATATTGAGTTGCCACTCGCTTTTCTGGATTATAAGGCTATGGTACGCCACCAGTTTCTCAAGAGGAACGAACAAATCCTCCAGTACCGACTAATCTTTGATAGAGGGCGTGCCGTCCTTGTTACTCTTCCTGCTCCTGCTTTCTTTAACTTCCAGGCAAATGGATGATATTTTATAACAAGAGTGGAGGCAGACAAGTATGAGAGAACAGTGGAGGCTGCCCGCCTCCATCCTACAACCCTTCAGGCAGTAGCTGATGCATCTCAGTACAATTCCAACTACAACTTTGGAGATCCACCAGGCCAGTGGCCGTAGACCAAATTAGGCAAAAAGCCTAAGCTTGGGGGAGTACATATTTCTCACTGACATTACATTCATGTTCACACACTCATTCTAGTTGTCCATGCTCATACTTTTTCATTGTATAATCAATGCTAGTTTATTTTCTTTTTCCGCTTTCTTCTTGTGTGTTTGAAAAACCTTAAGAAAAACCCCAAAAAATACTTGTAGTTAGTTTACCTTCTATGCATGCTTAGTAGAAGTAATATTATAAGAAAACCCAAAAAGATTTCTCGTTCTACTTTTGCTTGTTGGGAGCTTTCCTGTGTAAATAGTTTTTTTCTCGTTCTTGTTTCCCTCCCTTAGAAAAACAAAAACTCCAAAAATATTTCAGTGTGTTTATTTGAATTTCTTTTCTTTTCTTTGGGGGTCGAGAGGAGAAGACCATGATGAAAATGTTGAGTGGCTCTCATATGCATTATTTTTGATCTAACAAAGAGCCCATATTACCTTGTCTTCTCCTTTGAATAAATGTGTACAGATTCCATCTTAGTCCAATGCACGAGCACTATTATTATTTATCCACACCGTTCGGTCATGCAAGTGAAAGGAAATAATGACGATATATGATGAAATGATTGAGATGAGCAAAAGCTGGTATGGACTCGACCTATCTTGTTTTTGTAAATATGATTAGTTCATCATTCCTGATTCAGCCTATTATGAATGAAACATGTTTGGAGTGACAATTAGAGATTATAATTACTCATACCATGCTTAATTAGCTAGGAGTTTATAATGGTTTAACTTGTGTGCCAACATGGAATTTAAAATGGTTGTGATGTAGTATGATAGGATGGTATCCTCCTTTGAATGATTCGAGTGGCTTGATTTGGCACATGTTCATGCATGTAGTTGAAACAAAATCAACATAGGCTCCATGATATTTATGTTCATGGTGATTTATATCCAACTCATGCTTGCATTCAATGTTGGTTAATCTAAATGCATGTTTATGACTGTTGTCGCTCTCTAGTTGGTCGCTTCCCAGTCTCTTTCTACCTTTCACTTGTACTAAGCGGGAATACTTCTTGTGCATCCAATTCCATAAACCCCAAAGTTGTTCCATATGAGTCCACCATACCTTCCTATATGCGGTATCTACCTGCCATTCCAAGGAAATTTGCATGTGCCAACCTCTAAACCTTCAAATGGTAATCTGTTTTGTATGCTCGAATAGCACATGTATCAACTAGGGCTGTCAGTATCTTCCATGCTAGGTGGGTTATTCTCACGATGAGTGGACTCCGCTCATCATTCACGAGAAAATGGCCGGTAACTGGGATGCCCAGTCCCATGCTCAAAGCAAATCAAATCAAAATAATTGCAAACAAAGCTCCCCCAGGATTGTTGTTAGTTGGACGGTAACCATTATTTCAGACCAGCTGTGGAGTGTGCTTGTTAGTGGTGGTGGGGGGGGATAAACTTTACCATTCTGTTTGGGAACCGCCTATAATGTATGTAGCATGGAAGATACCGAGATCTCTTGGTTGTTACATTGACAATGAAAGCATACCTCTCAAAATATTGTTTATCACTATTTCAAAACTCGAGCTCTGGCACCTCTGCAGATCCCTGCTTCCCTCTGTGAAGGGCCTATCTATTCACTTTTATTGCCGAGTCATCATCCTCTTATAAAAAGGACCAGTTAGAGAGCACCACTGTCATTTGTATACATTGTTATTAATTTATATTGAGTATGGCTGTGACTGGATCTCATTTGCCATGAATTACAATGTCTAGTCAGTCCTTGATCTTCAGGGGTGCTCTGCATGTATGTTTTGCGGTCTCAGAAAGGGCTAGCGAGATAGCATCTTGTTATATCATATCATGATTGTTTTGAGAAAAGTGTTGTTATCCGAGATTTATTTTTTTTGCTCGCTAGTTGAAGATACGTCTCTGTCGTATCTACTTTTCCAAACACTTAGGCCCTTGTTTTGGACTCTAACTTGCATGATTTGAATGGAACTAACCCGGATTGACGCTATTTTTAGCAGAATTGCCATGGTGTTATTTTTGTGCAGAAATAAAAGTTCTCGGAATGACCTGAAAATCAACGGAGATTATTTTTGGAATATATAAAAAATACTGGAAGAAGAATCCACGTCAGGGGGCCAACACCCTGTCCACGAGGGTGGGGGCGCGCCCCCATGCCTCGTGGGCCTCCTGACGCTCCACCGAACTCAACTCCAACTCCATATATTCATGTTCGGGGAGAAAAAAAATTAGGAGAAGGATTCATCACGTTTTACAATACGGAGCCGCCGCCAAGCCCTAAACTCTCTCGGGAGGGCTGATTTGGAGTCCGTTCGGGGTTCCGGAGAGGGGAATCCGTCGCCATCGTCATCATCAACCTTCCTCCATCACCAATTTCATGATGATCACCGCCGTGCGTGAGTAATTCCATCGTAGGCTTGCTAGACGGTGATGGGTTGGATGAGATTTATCATGTAATCGAGTTAGTTTTGTTAGGGTTTGATCCCTAGTATCCACTATGTTCTCAGATTGATGTTGCTATGACTTTGCTATGCTTAATGCTTGTCACTAGGGCCCGAGTGCCATGATTTCAGATCTGAACCTATTATGTTTTCATGAATATATGTGAGTTCTTGATCCTATCTTGCAAGTCTATAGTCACCTATTATGTGTTATGATCCGTTAACCCTGAAGTGACAATAATCGGGACCATTACCATTGATGATTAGTTTGAGGAGTTCATGTATTCACTATGTGTTAATGCTTTGGTTCGGTAATCTATTAAAAGGAGGCCTTAATATGCCTTAGTTTCCAATAGGACCCCGCTGCCACAGGAGGGTAGGACAAAAGATGTCATGCAAGTTCTTTTCCATAAGCACGTATGACTATATTCAGAATACCTTCCTACATTATATTGATGAGCTGGAGCTAGTTCTGTGTCACCCTATGTTATAACTGTTGCATGATCGATCGCATCCGACATAATTCTCCATCACCGATCCAATGCCTATGAGCTTTCCATATATTGTTCTTCGCTTATTTACTTTTCCGTTGCTACTGTTACAATCACTATAAAACCAAAAAAAATTACTTTTGCTACCGTTACCACTACTATCATATTACTTTGCTACTAAATACTTTGCTACAGATATTAAGTTTCCAGGTGTGGTTGAATTGACAACTCAGCTGCTAATACTTGAGAATATTCTTTGGCTCCCCTTGTGTCGAATCAATAAATTTGGGTTGAATACTCTACCCTCGAAAACTTTTGCGATCCCCTATACTTGTGGGTTATCAAGACTATTTTGGGCGCCGTTGACGGGGAGAAAAGCTCTATTATTTGAGTCACTTGGGATTTATATCTGCTTATCACTATGAAGAACTTGAAAGATATAAGAACCAAGATTTTCCCTCAACTACGAGGGGAGGTAAGGAACTGCCATCTAGCTCTGCACTTGATTCACCTTCTGTTTTGAGTAAACTTGTGACACCTACACATGCTATTGATTCCGATAGCTCACATGTTATTGATGATGCCACTTCTACTTTGCATGATACTTATGATGAAACTACTTCTATGCTTGATAATACTATGCCACTAGGTGAATTTCTTGATGAACAACTTGCTAGGGATAGAGAGAATAAGATTATTGAACCTGATAATATTCATGAAAGTGATGATGAAGATTCTCCCCCCTAGATATGAATTTCCTGTTGTTCCTGAAGGTTATGCTATGGATGAAGAAACTGCTAGAGAGTTCTTAGCTTGCAATGATAGATCTGATCTTAATAAATTATTAGCTAAGCTTAAAGAAAAGTCTTTGAATGCTAGAATGAAATATGACCCTGCTTTTGCTACTTCACCTATCTTTATTACAGATAAGGATTATGATTTCTCTGTCGATCCTGAGTTAATTACTTTGGTTGAATTTGATCCTTTTTATGGCTATGAATCTGAAACTGCTGTGGCACATCTTACTAAATTAAATGATATACTCACCCTCTTTACACATGATGAGAAAACTCGCTATTACTTTATCCTTAAGTTGTTTCCGTTCTCATTAAAGGGCGATGCTAAGACATGGTTTAATTCTCTTGATCCTGGTTGTGTGTGTAGTCCCCAGGATATGATTTATTACTTCTCTGCTAAATATTTCCCCGCTCATAAGAAACAAGCTGCCTTAAGGGAAATATATAATTTTGTGCAAATTGAAGATGAGAGTCTCCCACAAGCTTGGGGGAGGCTTCTCTGATTACTTAATGCTTTGCCTTGTCATCCTCTTAAGAAAAATGAAATGCTTGATATCTTTTATAATGGACTAACCGATGCTTCCAGAGACCACCTGGATAGTTGTGCTAGTTGTGTTTTCAGGGAAAGAACTGTTGATCAAGCTGCATTGTTATTGAATAATATGTTGACTAATGAAAATAATTGGACACTTCCTGAACCAACTCCTAAGCCAACTCCGAAGAAAAGGGGTATTCTATTTCTCAGTCCTGAAGATATGCAAGAGGCAAAGAAATCTATGAATGAAAAAGGTATTAAAGCTGAAGATGTTAAGAATTTACCACCCATTGAAGAAATCCATGGTCTTGATAACCCGACATAGGTAGTAAAGGTAAATTCTCTATAGATTTGATAGATGTGAAATTCCATTTACTAAGTTTGCTAGCCAATGCTTGGATGAGTTTGATGACTTTATGGTTAAACAAGAAAACTTCAATGCTTATGTCGGTAGACAATTGAAACACAATGTTGATATGCTTGAACACTTGAGTGATTATATGGCTAATGTCAAAGGTGAAATTAAACTTATTAGTAAACATGCTTCTATGGTTACCACTCAAGTAGAACAAGTACTTAAAGCTCAGAATGATTTGCTCAATGAATTAAATAATAAGAAGAATGATAATGCTGTTAGAGTTACTACTGGAGGTGGTAAAATGACTCAGGAACCTCTGTATCCTGAGGGCCATCCTAAGAGAATTGAGCAGGATTCTCAAATAATTAATATTGATGCACCTAGTCCTTCTAAGAGGAAGGAAAGAAGAATGATAGGACTTTGCATGCTTCTAGTGAACCTGTTGTTGACATACCTGAGAATCCCAACGATATTTCCATTTCTGATGCTGAAACACAATCTGGTAATGAACATGAACCTAGTGATAATATTAATGATGATGTTCATGTTGATGCTCAACCTAGCAATGATAATGATGTAGAGATTGAACCTGTTGTTGATCTTGATAACCCACAATCAAAGAATCAATGTTATGATAAGAGAGATTTTGTTGCTAGGAAGCACGGTAAGGAAAGAGAGCCATGGGTTCAGAAACCCATGCCTTTTCCTCCTAAACCATCCGAGAAAAAGGATGATGAGGATTTTGAGCGCTTTGCTGAAATGATTAGACCTATCTTTTTGCGTATGCGTTTAACTGATATGCATAAAATGAATCCCTATGCAAAATACATGAAGGAAATTGTAACTAATAAAAGAAAGATACCAGAAGCTGAAATTTCTACCATGCTTGCAAATTACACTTTTAAGGGTGGAATACCAAAGAAACTTGGAGATACCGGAGTACCAACTATACCATGCTCTATTAAAAGAAACTATGTTAAAACTGCTTTATGTGATCTTGGAGCCGGTGTTAGTGTTATGCCTCTCTCTTTATATCGTAGACTTGATTTGAATAAGTTGACACCTACTGAAATATCTTTGCAAATGGCTGATAAATCAACTACTAAACCTGTCGGTATTTGTGAGGATGTGCCTGTTGTGGTTGAAAACTTTACTATTTTAACGGACTTTGTTATTGTTGATATTCCCGAGGACGATAATATGTCTATTATTCTCGGAAGACCCTTTTTGAATACTGCAGGGGCAGTTATTGATTGCAATAAAGGCAGTGTCACTTTTCATGTAAATGTTAATGAGCATACGGTACACTTTCCGAGGAAACAACCTCAAGTCCACAGTAGGAATTCTATTGGAAAATTTTCAACAATTACTATTGGAGGTTTTGAATTTCCCCTTCCTACTATCAAGAAGAAACATGATATTCTTATTGTTGGGGATGTGCATATCCCCGTTGAGGTAACCTAGTGTTATTCAAAAATTCTCCGATTTCATGTTATTCGAAATGAGTTTGTTAACAAGACTTGATCAACCTTGTTAGTGGATTCCTTTTGATGAGCATGAGATGGATGAATTTAGAAAACACAACCTTCTGTACCCCCTTTTTACTTTCTATTATTTATATTAAATAAAGCAAAAATAGTATTTTCTGTCTATTTTCTGAATTATCCTTGCAATAAAAAATACCCCGAAAATAAAAGTTCTCCAAATGCCCTGAAATAAATATGATTTTTCTAGAATATTTGAGAATATCTGGCACTGCGAACACAGCAGGGGGAGAAGCCACGTGCCCACGAGGGTGGAGGGCGCGCCCACCCCCTGGGCACGCCCCCTGCCTCGTGGACCATACGTGGGTCCCCTCCACTTATTCCAGCCGCCACACACTCCTTCTTCCTCCCAAAAAAATCACCAACCAGCTCAAACCCGAGTTCTTGCTCATCTTGCTGCCATTTTTGATCTCCTTGCTCAAAGCTCCATTCACAAAACTGCTTTGGGGGATTGTTCTGCAGTACGTGACTCCTCCAATGGTCCAATTAGTTTTTGTTCTAGTGCTTTATCCATTGCAAATTTTTGCTTCTTAGGTGACCTTGTTCTTCAGCTTGCATGTCAAATTTATGTGGTCAAAAGTAGTTTTAATGCATGATATAGCCTCTGGGCACTTGTAGGAGTAGTTACTATCAATCTTGTTGAGTTTGGTTAGTTTTGTTTTAAGTTACTAAAAATTTCATAAATTTTCAGAAAAGATGAAGAGAGTTTTGAGGGGCTCATCGAGCCGAAGCTCGAAGGATAAGCAAAGTGAAGAGAACAAGAGGCCCAAGTATAATATCCCTCGTACTGTGGAGGTTCGGTCATGCGAATGGCCTTGTGATGAGTTCTTGAAAGAGGCCGGGATTCATGATGATTTTTATCATTTGGCTGAGAATGCATGCCTCACCGCCTTCCTCCACGACCAGCGTGAACAGTATCTCATACTCACCAATATCTTTGTGCAAAATTTTCATTTCCATGCTAGGAGATCACCACCTTCGGTGGAATTTTATTTATATGATGTGCATAAGGAGATGTCACTTTATGATTTTTGCCAGGTTTGTTTGATACCCTTTGAGGGCAACATAGAGGAACCACATCATAATTTTGTGGAGGGATTTATTTATTTGATTCCTGTAGGGGAAACGAGGAAAGTTTCTGATGCGAGAATCACTAGCATACATTTTCCTGTTCTACATTACTTCACAATATTTGCTAGTAGATGCTTAATTGGTCGCGGGAACTGTGGGAATCTTAGTGCTCCAGATATTGTTATTTTGCGCCATGCCTTGTTTCAGGATACTACTTTCAGTTTAGGCGCTATTGTTGCTAAACGGTTAAATCTGAACCGTACTAAGGGCCCTATCTTAGGAGGCATCTTTGCCTCGCGCCTTGCTGCACACTTTAACATACCTATCAGGCATTATGAGAAAGAGGAAAAGTTGTTGCCTCTTATTGCTCTAGGTTATAAAAGTATGGTAGCACATGAGTTTATTGTTAAGGATAGAAATAAGACACTCAAATATAAATTGATATTTAACAAAAAATATTGTGAGTTTATTACCTTGCCTGCGCCCTCTTTGTTTAACATATTTTCAGACATATACCTTGTTCCGCCGGAGGACATTCTTGCCTACCGGAACCAGATGACAGCTGCAGAGCCGGAACCACCATATGACCCTCACCATCAGTCCATTTACCAGTGGAATCCGGAGGAGATCGCCAGTGAGTGGAAATTTGAGGACCCTTCTCAGTATGATCCCAACTACAGTTTTGATCCATGGGCATAGACCAACTTAGGCCAAAATCCTAAGCTTGGGGGAGTACGTATGAGGGAGTCCTGGATTAGGGGGTGTCCGGATGGCCGGACTATACCTTCGGCCGGACTCTTGGACTATGAAGATACAAGATTGAAGACTTCGTACCGTGTCCGAAAGGGACTTTCCTTGGCGTGGAAGGCAAGCTTGGCGATACGGATATGTAGATCTCCTACCATTGTAACCGACTCTGTGTAACCCTAGCCCTCTCCGGTGACTGTATAAACCGGAGAGTTTTAGTCCGTAGGACGGACAACAATCATACCATAGGCTAGCTTCTAGGGTTTAGCCTCTCTGATCTCGTGGTAGATCTAATCTTGCATTACCCATATCATCAATATTAATCAAGCAGGACTGTCGGCGTTCTGGGAACGGGGGTCCCCAGACTTGCCTGCCTGCGGCCTGCGGCGTGGCTCAAAGGGGGGCCCAGCACGGCCCATCTTCACCAACAAAGACCCAAGACCCTCGCGAGGGGCCAAGCCTCGCGGGGTGGACGACACGGAGCTTCCTCAGGCACGGCCTCATCAGGCTGGCTCGCGAGGAGGCGGAGAGATCAAGGCGGGGTACCTCACGAGGTGCCCGTGACGCAAGCCATGATGACCAAAGGCGCTAGGCGGGTGCCAGCCTGCGCAGCGTCCTCCTTTCCTCTTTGGTGCAAAGGGAGCAAGAGCAGCCGTGGAGTACCGAGGCCTCAGGCAAAGGTTTCCATTTTGGTGCAACAAGACCAAGACCAGGAGGACTGCAAGACGGAGGTCATTGTGGAGCCCAAGATGGCGTCACCACCAGAGCTTTGTGCAGGCGAAGACTACTTTTGTCAGGATAGCCGGTACTAGTTGTCCCCCTTCAAATTAGCCCGCCATTGTTGGCTCCCTTCCTGCTCGATATTTGGGAAGAGGACCAGGGCCTCTATAAATAGGACCAACCACCCACAGAACAAGGGGGACGAGGGAAGAGAAAAAGGACGAGAGAAGGAAAGAGAGAGAGAGAGAAGGGTGACCGAACCCCTCCCGGCAGTTCATCGCCCCAACCAAGAGCAGACCCTCGCGAGGCTGTTCTTCCTTGTATTGTTCATCATCATCAGCCCAAGAGGCAATCCACCACACTACACACTGGAGTAGGGTATTACACTGCAATGGTGTCCTGAACCAGTATAAACCCTGTGTCATTCGTGTTGTTCTTTCCGTTGCTTAGATCTTAGCGAGGCGGAGGGGCGCAGGTAGGTAGGAGGTGAAGTCTCTGCGCGCACCCAGTGTTCGAACCTCAAGGGTTTGCCAGAACCCGAAATCTGACATTTGGCGCGCCAGGTAGGGGTGCGCCGGAATTCGTCTTCCACCGCCCTGTTCTCCTCCGACCATCGCGCCCATGTCTGACGCTCGTCGGGCCCACGCCGAGCGCCGGGCCGCTCTCGCTTCCTGCGTCGCCCAGACGGCTCCTGTCGGCGGGCGTCCTCGCCGTTCCTCGTCACCTGCCGTCAACACCGCCATCGGCCCAGCGGGGGATGAGCAGCAAGCATCGTCTCAGCATCTGTCCGTGTGGCAAGACGGCCGCACCGCTACTCCCTCGCTCACCCCAGCTGGTTCTTCGTCCCGCGCGCTCTGCGCACCCATGGAGGCTCGAGCTGCGCTCATCGCGGCAAACGAGCTCCTGCGCTACCGTCCCGTCGACGACGTCTACGAAGAATGGCTCGATCGCGTCGCCGAGCTCGTCTGCGCCGAAGGGGGCTCTCCTGCGCCGTCCGCTCCGCTGCACCGCACCCCGCCCCGCGCGGGCGACGAAGCTCCGACGGTGCCCCGGCCGCCTCCTCCACAAGAAGGCGCCATGGCTCCAAGCCGCGCGGCCCCTGGGCGGAACCCGCTCCGTCAGGTGCCAGCGCGGCAAGAGCAGAGCTGCCAAGAAGTCCCTCGCCCGCAAGAAGCTGCCCGGGCGCTCCCTGCTCCAGCACGTCGCGACCATGATCCTGCTCCCGCACGTCAAGACCCAGCTGCAGCGCGTGGGGACATGCAAGACCAAGCTCTCCGTCACCCAAGGCCTCCCGTGGCCACAGCAGGCTGCCGTGCCTTCACCACCGAGCTACGCAGCGTCGCGTGGCCCGGCAAGTTCAAGCCGGACCTGCCTCCTCGTTACGACGGCACGGCTGACCCTGCGGAGTTCCTCCAGCTCTACGAGCTGGGCATCGAAGCTGCCAACTGAGATGAGAAGGTCATGGCAAACTGGTTTCCCATGGCGCTCAAGGATGGGGCCCCCACCTGGCTCCTGAACCTGGCTCCAGGCACGATCTCCTCCTGGGACGAGATGCGCACCCGCTTCATCGCCAACTTCCAAGGTACTCGCGACCGGCCACCCGCCATGAGCGACATGCGCCGCATCAAGCAACAACCCGGGGAGACCCTGCAGAAGTACATCCAGCGCTTCAACAACGCACGCCTCAAGATTCCCAAGGTGACCGAGGAGGCCATCATCTCAGCCTTCTCCGATGGCGTGCGCGACGTCAAGATGAAGGAGGAGTTGGCGATGCATGAAGACCTATGCACTTCCTTGGAGCTGTTCAACTTGGCGACCAAGTGCGCCAGGGCTGAGGAACGGCATCTCTCCCTCCTCGAGCTGCCTGCCGCAGACCCAGAAGAGAAGAAGCCCAAGGCCAAGGACGTGAAGCGCAAGGGGGCTGCCGTGCTTGCGGCAGAACCAGACACCAAGCGGGGAAGAGATCAACCCGAACCTTCCAAAGGCAGCCGGTACTGTGTGTACCATGACCTCCACACCCACAACACCAATGAATGCCAAGAGTTCCGAGCCGTGCGAGAAGGAAGGATTGGCTGTCGCCCCGACCGCGGTGACCGGGGCTACGGTCGAGGAGGAGGAAGGAACGCAGGATGCTGGGAAGACCGTGGCCCGCGCCAAGGGTGGCGCGATCAACCTCGCGAAGATCGCTGGCAAGCCCCGCCTCGCGAGGGAGACTGGAGGGATCAGCCTCGCGAGGATCGCCCGCATGGCAACGCAGGCCTCCCTCCGCTGCCGCCGCAGCCAAGGAGAAACGAGGACCGCCACCAAGACGAGGGGGCTGGGGGCTTCCAGGAGCCGCGCGCGATCGCCTGCATCCTGGGCGGGGCTCAGGCCCCGGCCTCTCAACGCATCTTCAAGCAGTTCACCCGCGAAGTGAATGCAGTCCTCCCCAGGCTTGAAGCCACGCGCCCTCTCAGGTGGTCGGCGTGTGCCATCACGTTCAGCTCAGCAGATTAGTTCAAGTGTGCGGCTACAGCCGAAGTCCTCCCGATGCTTTGTTCCCCGATCATCAGCGACATGGTGGTCACCAGGACCCTCATCGATGGCGGGGCAGGGCTCAACGTCCTGTCCGTGGAAACATTCAACAATCTCCAAGTGCCCTACAGCCAGCTTCAGCTAACCAAGCCCTTCTCCGGAATCACCGACGGCTCCACGGTCCCGATTGGGCAGGTTCGCCTCCCTGTCACCTTCGGGGCACGCGACAACTACCGCACCGAGTACATCGACTTCGACGTCGCTCACATTCGCCTGCCGTACAATGCCATCCTTGGGTACCCGGCGCTGGCCAAGTTCATGGCTGTAACTCACCACGGCTACAATGTCCTCAAGATGCCAGGAAGTGGCGGAGTCATCACGGTGCTCTGTGAAGAGAAGGACGTGGTGTGTTCCCTGGAACGAGCCTTTCAGGCCGCGTCACTGGAAGACCCGGATCGCGGAAGCAGGAGGCTTCCCGAGACCGCCCCCAAGAAGAAGAAAACATTGTCCGGCCCGGCCCCTCAGGAGGCAGCCCCTCTGGGCCCGTGCCTGCCCAGGGGGAACCTCCTTCCATCGCATAGGAAAGCGCGCCCGGCGCCCTCCTCAGGCAGGGCTCGGGGGCTCTCCCCTGGAGGGCCACCGACCTGGCTAGGGTCATGAGGGAGGCGCTTGGGCACCACATGGAGGTGTGCTTCGAAGCACGTTTCCCTCAAGAAGGAGTAAGGCAAGAGAGCCAGACCCTCAGGAGTTCGTCAGCAAGGCCATTCAGGAGCTACAGGAGTCAAGGGTCATGAAAGGCGGCCGCCGTCTACCAGCAGTGGCTCCCCATCCAGGCGAGGATGGTGGGCTACGCGTCTGCATCGACATACCAGGGCTCAACCGAGTCGCCTCTCTGGAGCGCCTCTGGCCCTCGTGAGTGGGGCGCTGCGGAGGTCCACCCCACAACTGCGTTCGCATGCCTTATGGCTTGCCGAACGCGGCTGTCACGTACCAGCGCCTCATGAGGGGTATCATGGAGGCACAAGAGGCCAGGCGTTCCGCAGCCCTGGTGGAGATGGAGATGGCCCGCAGGGAGCCACCAGCGCCCCCGGAGCCTCCTAAGGCCCCTGGGCCTGGGGGCTTGTGAGGATCGGCTTCCGCAGCCCACCGAGTCTGCTACACCAACACCCCTTCGTCCTCAACGTCATCAAGTGACATCTTTCAAGTTTCACTTCCAGCTAGGAGCGCCCCCCCAGGGCTGCATTATTTCTAGGCCGCGTGGGTCCGTCCCTGCAGCATGTATCTCTTTTATTTCATGCTGTTAGCCTACCTTGTTGGGGGCGCCCCTCGGGCTGCACGATCCCCAAGTCGCTCGGGCCAGACCCATCAGCGTGTATCTCATTTGCAGTTATTTCTGGTTATGCGTCATACCCACCATGCTTGATTATTTGATGCCGGCCCACGACACCTCTTCTTCTCCATGCCGACCGCTTGCACGTTAAAGGGGGGTACCTGAGCATCGCGACTCAGGGCTCTTACTGGCTCTCTAGCCCTCACCCTCTGGCCTTGTCCACGGCATCGCGACCTGGCATACCAGCAACGGCTGAGACCAGCTCGAGGGCCGGGACCCGAGGATGTAGAGCGCCGGCATCTAACCAAATGTGAAGCTGTCGCGTTTTGGAAAAGGCCCAGAGCCTGTGAAGAAGGCGAATGCCTGTGAAGCTGTCGCGTTTTGGAAAAGGCCCAGAGCCTGTGAAGAAGGCGAATGCCTGTGAAGCTGTCGCGTTTTGGAAAAGGCCCAGAGCCTGTGAAGAAGGCGAATGCCTGTGAAGCTGTCGCGTTTTGGAAAAGGCCCAGAGCCTGTGAAGAAGGCGAATGCCTGTGAAGCTGTCGCGTTTTGGAAAAGGCCCAGAGCCTGTGAAGAAGGCGAATGCCTGTGAAGCTGTCACGTTTTGGAAAAGGCCCAGAGCCTGTGAAGAAGGCGAATGCCTGTGAAGCTGTCGCGTTTTGGAAAAGGCCTAGAGCCTGTGAAGAAGGCGAATGCCTGTGAAGCTGTCGCGTTTTGGAAAAGGCCCGGAGCCTGTGAAGAAGGCCAACGCCTGTGAAGCTCGCCGCCCGTGACACTCTCACGTAATAATGAGTTGGGGCTGTACACGCCCCGGAGTCTCAGGAGCGCCGGCCTCAGGCCCTGGGGCTCCCTCCCACGCCTAGTGGCAGCACTTAGCTCCGCGCTGGTGAGAAGACGTCGAAGACTAGATTAGGTGCCGGACGCGGCTTTTCATTTGCTTTCCGCAGTTGGCTTGTTCCTTCTCATTCGAAGTTTTATTGAAGTTGTTGCCGTCTTTGGCTTGTGGTTCTTCGACTTTTCACTCTCCTGTCTCGATTTCTCTTATGCAAGGCCTCGCGAGGGGGGGGGGGGGACTGCCGAGCGCCCTCGCGAGTGTTCCCGTCCTAGTCGTTCAAAGGGTTCGCAACCTGGGTCCATTACAGGAGCACCCCTCCAGTCCGTGCCCCACGGGCATCGCGACACGAACACAGGGCCTGGGTCGGTCGCCCCCCCACGGCTAGGGCCGGGAACTATCCACACGCGGGCACGCGGCCGGAAGGCACGATAACGGAAGCAAAACGATGATTAACAGCAATAACCCAAACACGCCCCCGCGGGGCTCCACACTACTATCTTTTTTACGCAGGAAAAAAGGAAAAGAAAGAACAGATCAGGCGTAGCTCGCCTCACACCGGCCTGCAGGGAAGACTCGAGCTGCCTTCGGAGCTCAGGCAGACTCCCTCTCGCGCTTCACCGGGGCACGACGGCGGGCGGACACGCTACCACCCCCCAAGCAGATGCGACGGCGTGGAGGCTGACCGCGGACACCGCTGGAAGAGTCGCCGCCTGAGGAAGAACCGGAGAAGCTTGGGGAACCCCGAGCGCCGCCAGTCACGCGAGCGCTGTCTTCTCCATCGTCGCCGGAGCTAGGCTCCCGGTCGCGGTTGTCGTCCTCGGGGCAGCACCCTGCGCGGCGACCATCTTCCCCAAACACCCTCACGTAGAGGGTGTCATCACCGTCAAACTTGAAGTGCAGGGTGCAACGACAGCTCAGGCCACGCGCGCGGGCAAACGTCTGCCAACCGCAGGCCAGGGCCAGGCTCCCAGCTGCGGAGACCTCCAGTGAAGCCCATGAGGCCCGGCTGCAGCAGCCGTCGGCCTGAAGCCAGAGGCCGCCCGGAGCGCCGGCCAGGAGCTCGCCGAGGAGGAAGCGAGGAAGTGGAAGCCGGGTGCTAGTCGGCTCCGCCGACCACACGACGAACTCCGGTAGCACCTCTGCAGCGCGGAAGCGTGGCCTAGGGGGACGCGCAACCGGAGCGCGCCCCCCGGCCGCAGCGATCCGCCCACCGCCGCGCTGGAAATCATCTCCACGGCCTCGGGGAGCTGCCGTGGTGGCCACAGGATGTTTGCGAGGGCGCCCTCGGCCGCTCTTGGGCGGGGGAGAAGCAGGTTCAACCTGGTGAGCCTTCCCCTTCTCTGCGGCCGAGAACCTCCTCGACGGGGCCATGAAGAAGAAGGAGAAGCAAGGGGGGATGAGCTGGGAGGGCGCGCGCCGTTCCGTACTTATAGCCGGCGAAGGCCAACTACCGACCTCCACGATCGTAGGTAATCATGACCCGCTTTGCATGCAGGGACTTGTCCAATCCGTGCAGTTACCGAGGCGCCATGGGGAAGTGGAGACGCCCACATCCAATCAACCGCCACACGGCGCCCAAGGCCGCAGGCTGTTAGGGCCCGTGGCGCTTCGCTCTTACCCTTCCGCCTCCCTGCAGGGCCAAGTCCGAGCGCACCTTGGGCCCTGGGGCTACTGTCGGCATTCTGGGAACGGGGGTCCCCAGACTTGCCTGCCTGCGGCCTACGGTGTGGCTCAAAGGGGGGCCCAGCACGACCCATCTTCACCAACACAGACCCAAGACCCTCGCGAGGGGCCAAGCCTCGCGGGGCGGACGACGCGGAGCTTCCTCAGGCACGGCCTCATTAGGCTGGCTCGCGAGGAGGCAGAGAGATCAAGGCGGGGTACATCACGAGGTGCCCGTGACGCAAGCCATGACGACCAAAGGCGCCAGGCGGGTGCCAGCCCGCGCAGCGTCCTCCTTTCCTCTTTGGTGCGAAGGGAGCAAGCGCAGCCGCGGAGTACCGAGGCCTCAAGCAAAGGTTGCCACTTCGGTGCAACAAGACCAAGACCAGGAGGACTGCAAGACGGAGGTCATTGTGGAGCCCAAGACGGCGTCACCACCAGAGCTTTGTGCAGGCGAAGACTATTTTTGTCAGGATAGCTGGTACTAGTTGTCCCCCTTCAAATTAGCCCGCCATTGTTGGCTCCCTTCCCGCTCGATATTTGGGAAGAGGACCAGGGCCTCTATAAATAGGACCAACCACCCACAGAACAAGGGGGACGAGGGAAGAGAAAAAGGACGAGAGAAGGAAAGAGAGAGAGAGAAGGGTGACTGAACCCCTCCCGGCAGTTCATCGCCCCAGCCAAGAGCAGACCCTCGCGAGGCTGTTCTTCCTTGTATTGTTCATCATCATCAGCCCAAGAGGCAATCCACCACACCACACACTGGAGTAGGGTATTACACCGCAATGGTGGCCCGAACCAGTATAAACCCTGTGTCATTTGTGTTGTTCTTTCCGTTGCTTTGATCTTAGCGAGGCGGAGGGGCGCAGGTAGGTAGGAGGCGAAGTCTCCGCGTGCACCCCAGTGTTCGAACCTCAAGGGTCTGCCGGAACCCGAAATCCGACAAGGACGTAGGGTTTTACCTCCATCAAGAGGGCCCGAACCTGGGTAAAACATTGTGTCCCCTGCCTCCTATTACCATCCGACCTAGACGAACAGTTCGGGACCCCCTACCCGAGATCCGCCGGTTTTGACACCGACATTGGTGCTTTCATTGAGAGTTCCTCTGTGTCGTCACTTTTAGGCCCGATGGCTTCTCCGATCATCAACAGCGATGAGATCCAGGGTGAGACTTTTCTCCCCGGACAGATCTTCGTATTCGGCAGCTTTGCACTGCGGGCCAATTCGCTTGGCCATCTGGAGCAGATCAAAAGCTACGCCCCTGGCCATCAGCTCAGATTTGGAAGTTTGAACTACACGGCCGACATGCGCGGAGACTCGATCTTCGACGGATTTGGGCCACAGCCGAGCGTGCCGCACTGTCACGATGGGCATGATTTAGCTCTGCCGGCGAACAGTGCCCTGGAGGCCGCACCTGTGTCCGCTCCGACCCCTAGCTCGGAGCTGATCACACCAATCGAGGATGGTGGTTAGACACCGCCTCGGGGGCTGCAATCTCTACGGCTATTGAGCAGAACACCAGCCCTATTCTCTGCAAAGCCCGTGACTCCAAGGAGAAGGACTCCTCTCCAGACTCCGAGCCCTCCGTGCCCCGACTGATCGAACCCGATTGGGCGCCGATCATGGAGTTCACCGCTGCGGACATCTTCCAGCACTCGTCCTTTGGCGATATTCTGAATTCACTAAAGTCTCTCTCTTTATCAGGAGAGCCCTGGCCGGACTATGGTCAACAAGGTTGGGATGCGGATGATGAAGAAATTCAAAGCCCACCCACCACCCACTTCGTAGACACTGTCGATAATTTAAACAACGTGCTCAACTTCGACTCCGAAGACATCGACGGTATGGACAACGATGTAGGAGATGAACACGAACCAACGCCTTTAAGGCACTGGACATCCACCTCATCTCATGATGTATACATGGTGGACACACCCAAAGGAAGCGACGACGAGGAACACAGGGATGTAACGAGGGATCGTTCACTCGAAAAGCAATCAAAGCGGCGACGCAAGCGCCGCTCCAAGCCCTGCCTCGACAGAGACAGCAGCCATACAGACCCAGCCATAGAGCAGGACGAGTCGGCGGACGACAAACATGCCTTCGAGCAAGCGTCCGAACAGGGAAACTTGGATAAACAAACCGAACACCCCGTCCCCGGCGAAAACAACAGTCCGGACAACCTTACGCCGGATAAACTCATGGAGCAGAAGAACCTCCACAAAAGGCTCGTCGCCACTGCGCATAGCCTTAAAAAGCAGAAGCGGTAGCTCAAAACTGCGTAAGATGCACTCAGAATCAGATGGAGCAAAGTACGCAACACCGCAGACAAATATGCCGGCAGTCGCCGCACAAAAAGCTATCCAAAACGAAAGCTACTGCCTGAATTTGACGAGGAGGCCTTAGAGCCCCCATAGTTAAAAAATAGGAAAGCCATCCGGTCAGATGGACGACCGCATGGCCAGCATGGAGCGGCAAGCGGCGCCGCACACAAGCCAGCACGCGATCCACCAAAGGATCCTCATCAAAAAGATGGCCCAGCCAGATCTATATACGGGCCAAGAAAGCAAGCTCTAGTAAGCAATGCAACACAACAAATATCCGAACATCACGGCACACCCAAATACAGGGTGCCGCACACCCCCTATGTTTCACTGATGAGGTGCTGGACCATGAATTTCCAGCGGGATTCAAGCCCGTAAACATAGAGGCGTACGACAGAACAACAGACCCTGGGGTCTGGATCGAGGATTATATCCTCCACATACACATGGCCAGAGGAGATGACCTCCACGCCATAAAATACTTACCCCTCAAGCTTAAAGGGCCAGCCCGGCATTGGCTCAAAAGCCTTCCCGAAAACACCATTGGAAGTTGGGAAGAGCTTGAGGATGCTTTCCGGGCAAATTTTCAAGGGACCTATGTCCGCCCTCCGGATGCAGACGATCTCAGTCACATAACTCAATAGCCTGGAGAGTCAGCCCGGAAATCATGGGACAGATTTCTTACTAAAAAGAATCAGATAGTCGACTGTCTGGACGCCGAAGCCCTAGCAGCTTTTAAGCACAACGTTCGAGACGAATGGCTCGCCAGACACCTTGGCCAAGAAAAGCCAAGAACAATGGCCGCATTGACAAGCCTCATGACCCGCTTTTGCGCAGGAGAGGACAGCTGGTTGGCAAGATGCAGCACCAGCGACCCAAGTACATCCGAAGTTAGGGATGGAAACGGAAAACCCCGACGCAGCAAGGACCAGCACCGGAATAAGGGAAACAGCCCAAAGAGCACGATGGTCAACACCGGATTCAAAAGCTCGCGGCAGAATCAGAGAAAGCCACCCCTCAAGGATAACAGGGACGAGCTATCAAACTTAAACAAAATCTTGGACAAGATATGTCAAATACACAGTACTCCCGGGAAGCCTGCGAACCATACCCACAGAGATTGTTGGGTTTTCAAGCAAGCCGGCAAGCTCAACGCCGAACACAAGGGGCTCGACACACCAAGTGAAGACGATGACGAACCCCACAAGCAGAGCACCAGGAAACAAAAGGATTTCCAACAAGAAGTCAAAACAGTAAACTTACTTCACGTGACAAACAGAACGGCGCCACCAGAGATACGCGCCATACGGCCTATCCCAAAGGAGTCTTGCCAATGGTTGTTAAAACCAATCACCTTCGACCATAAGGATTACTCTAGAAGTATCCGGAACGTAGGCTGGACTGCCTTGGTATTAGATCCAATAATCGGCGGACTCCATTTTACAAATGTCCTGATGGACGGCGGTAGTGGTCTAAACCTGTTATACCAGGACACAATCCGCAACATGGGGATAGACCCAACAAAAAATCGCCATAGCAAAACCTCCTTTCAAGGGGTAACGCCAGGCCCGGATGCCCGTTGCATGGGTCCTCTCCGTCTAGAAGTTATGTTCGGCTCCCCCGATAACTTCCGATGCGAACAGCTAACTTTCCACATCGCCCCATTCTCGAGTAGCTATCAAGCACTGCTGGGACGTGAAGCTTTCGCTCGCTTTAACGCAATACCGCATTATGTATCTCTTACGCTTAAGATGCCCGGTCCACGAGGCATCATCTCATTAAAGGGAAAACATTGAGTGTTCCTCCCCGCGCGGAAAACAATGCGGCTGCCTTGACAGCCCCACAATAAAGCGGCTTCACCAGCCAAAGCATCTAAAAAGTTCGTCAAGACCACAGACACGGCTAGACGAGTCCGGCATAAACATACAATTGATAAAGGCTTAATAGTTGTATACCCTTGTACTAGGGGCTCCGCGCATATAAAACAAGAGACAATAAAGCTCAATTTTACCCATTTCGATTTATACTTTGTCTATTTAGTATAACTCATGTTCGGCACGATCTTTCTTTAACTAAGTTCCTCCCTTTTACAGATGAACACCGTGCTACGCCCGTCCAGGATACGGCACAACGGAGATACAGGCGCAGACGTGCAGTAGGGACCCGTTCCAAGGATTCTTTTCAGATTAAGACCCTACGTAAACCTTTTTTACTGTCTCTTGTTGATACACATCCCCTGGTTTCTTGGTATAACCAAGGAGGAGGCTGGCGTTTTGGCATGTGGCCACGTCAGAGTTTTGCGCGTACCTGGACACTAGGGGCTTATTACTAAGGGCGTTATCCCGCCCTCCCTCATAAAGACCGAATACCCTAGGGAGTGTTCGGCGTCGCGAGTTTGGCCTTATATGCATCAGCTCCGAATCATGTCTTTGGTCAAACGTTGGGTTTGCCCGGCTCCTGTGTTTTGCTGCCTTACGTTCCGCTCTATCGGCTAAGGCGGCACCAGGAGAACTACTGCGATTGTGCCCCGGTTCGGCCAGGCGAGCACCTCAGTAGAGAAAGCCGAAAACTGACTGTCATGATATAGCGTGAGACTGGTCAACCACTCGATGACATACCGGAATCTTTAGGATTCATCCGCATTAACGAAGGGCCGTTTCTCGGCCAGGCACATACGCGCCCCGAGTTCGGGCGAGCACAGGCGCCACCAGGGGCTATATAAGTAGCCTCAATGTCAAACTCCTATGGCTAAGTGAAAGTGATAAAGCATCATAGTCCGATTGCCTAGTTCACTGCGCTATCACCTCCTTTGTAGGACCAAGACGTTGGATCAAGTGTGAAAATGCTCCTTCTGCGAACACCCCCGCATTATGTGCGTGGGGGCTGAAGCCGACGACTGCCATCTTTCAGATTATATATACATATATGTTAAGCGGCCGCACAGGAGGTATCATAATACTTGCAGGCACAAGTATAAAAAGCTTCTACAATTTATCAAAATATTGTTTTACAATAATACATGCTATTCGAATATAGTATCCTTCAAGCATTGTGTCTCTATTAAACAAGCGCCTTGCAGAACTTCCTGAAAATAGCGCTCGGCAGGTACTCGGCTTCCATCCGAGTCTGGGGATGCAACAGCGGTGGCTTCCATTTCCGCCCAGTATGTCTTGACACGGGCAAGAGCCATCCGCGCACCCTCTATGCACGCTGACCTCTTCATCGCATTGATATGCGGCGCCGCACCAAGGAACTGCTGCACCAAGTTGAAATAACTTTTCGGCTCTAGTCTCTCTGGCCACAGATGACACACGACATACTTCATGGCGAGTCCGGACAACCTATTTAGCTCGGCCCATTCGGCCAAACGATCGGCTAATGACAGTGGACGCTTTGGATTGTGGAACTGCGACCAGAAGAGCTTTTCCACTTCGCGATCTTCTTGATCTCAGAAGTGCTCGGCCGCATCTGCGACACTCGCTGCTAAATCCAGATAGGTGTCTGCCATACTCCACATCTGGTCTAACAGAGCATGTTTAGGATCACAGAACTTCCTCCGCAGCATAAAGGGCTTTCCAGTCGCGATTTCTCCAGCCTGACGCAGCTCCTCCTTCGCAGCTCTCATCGCAGAGCGAGCATCCTTGGCATTAGCAACGGCCTTCTTCAGGTCCGTCTGTTCTGCCCAATCTTCTTTTTCAAGAAGCTTGCAACGGTTAGCAGCGTTCTTCAGCTTCATGGCCATCTCGGCCATTTCCTTCTTGCTTCGGCAGTGAGCAGTCTGTTGAGCTTTCAGCTCTTCAATTGCCTTTCCGGCAGCCGCATCACTTTTCCTGGCTTGCTCCTTGGCTCGGGCAAGTTCCGCCCGAAGATTCTCCATGGCAGCAGCACCATCTGCATCAAGCGCACACATTGTAAGATACTGGCATAAAGCTCCTCTTACCAGGTGCCGCCGAAGGAATTACATACCTTGTGCCTCGTCAAGCCGCTTGTTGACAAGCATGATGTCGGCATCTGCCACGTCAAGTTGCCGCTTTAGCTCGGCAAATCCATCAGTCCGGCTGGCCACCGGACACTTCGCCACCTACGTATAAAGGCGGCATATTAGACCTGGGATTATGATCCTTTGTGCGCCGTCACTTTTGACAACACACAGAGTCTCAGGGGCTACTATCTACATAGGGTGCATCTTATTTATGCGCAACTGTCCAAAAAGGGTACATTATTTCATGTACCTCAAAACCTGTCAGTAAACTCCTAACGGCCTCGTGCAATCCGCTCTCCGCGGATGAAATCCTCTCAATCACCGTACCCATCAATGCATGGTGCTCCTCTGAGATAGATGCTCGCCCTAGCAGATGCTTCAGCTCCTCCGACCGCGCACCATACGGCGCCGGACTCGTCCGATGGCCCTTTTCGAAGGCTAAACGCGGAGGGCTTTGGGGGGCCATATGACTACCTTCCGGCCCCGCCGGATTCGGAGAAACCCTCCGCGACGATACCTCAGGGTCGCCCGCCTCGCAAGGCGGTACGGCAGGGGGAGGCGTTCCGCTCTCCATCAACTCCGGAAGAAGATCCCCCGAAGACGAGCTCTACTGAGAAGGGCTAAGGTCCGAGCTACATGGTAAATTTTTGATTACTTTTCTTAGATATAAAGCAGGGATTTCTCTCGTTTCTTAAAAAGAAAACTCCACTTTACTTACGGCTCGGTGGAGGGCTGATCCCCTTGAGGGCATAATTCGGCCGAAGTATCCCCCAACACAGGACCCTCTGGCGAAGATTTCTTCCCCCGCTTTAAGGCCATGGTCTCTGGGTCTTCAGAGGCGGTCCTCTTCTTCCCCTGAGGAGAGGAATTTTCGATTCCTCCCTTCCGGACAACCTCCTTTGAGGAGGCTGTAGCTCCCTTGTCCCCTCCCTCGCTTCCCTTTGAAGGCACAACCTCCAACATCCTGACTAGCACGGGACCCGGCGTGGTCTCGCGGAGGGGGGCCGGACACCTGATTAGCTTTGCTTTCGCTATCCACTCCTGTTTAAAGGACGACTCTTTTAGGGGAAATTTTATGATAAATATACGGATAGAGAGTCTGGGCACAAGGCTACTTACTTGAGTATCCGGACGATTGCAGCTCAGACCTGCGTCCTCCGTAGAATCCGGACACACTACTTGTGGTCCGAAGAACAATTTGTACATCTCCACGGGCGGCATGCCAAGAAAATGTTGGAGAACTCGTGGTCCCTCCGGGTTGAACTCCCACAGGCGGAGGGGCGACGTTTGCAGGGCAGAACTCGGCGAATTAACATAACCTGCGTCACCATGACCAGACTGATGAGATCTCGGATGTGGCCCTGCAACAAGGGCACGTCCTTTGCCGGCCCCCAGTCCAGCCCCGTATTGACCCATGACGCCAGTCGTGGCGGGGGACCCGAGCGAAAGGCAGGCGGCGCCACCCACTTAGGGGCCCTGGGAGCGGTAATATAAAACCACTCTCGCTGCCATAAGCTGGACTCCTCTTGAAAAGAGCCCTCGGGCCATGGAGTACCAGCATTCTTGCTTATAAAAGCACCTCCGCCCTCCGCATGCCGTCCCTCGATCATCTTCGGATCTACTTTGAAGGTCTTGAGCCATAGTCCGAAGTGAGGAGTGATATGGAGGAAGGCTTCACACACGATGATGAATGAGGAAATATGGAGGATGGACTCCGGGGCTAAGTCGTGAAATTCCAGCCCATAATAATACATGTGCCCCCTCATGAAGGAAGTGAGACATGAACACCACACTCTTACCAGGCTTGGGAGTGGGAATGACCTGCCCTTGAGCAGGCAGCCTATGCGAGATTTCGCCGGTCAAGAACCTGGCCTCTCTCAACTTTAGCACGTCCTCCTCCGTGACGGAGGAGGGCATCCATCGGCCTTGAAGGTTGGAACCGGACATTGTCGAAGGTCCGAAGCGCCTGAAATCTGGAGCCTTGGGTGTTGGAACTCGAGGCGAAGGGCGAACTCGTTTGAGATTGAAAGAAAAGAGTAAGGCCTTGGTCTCTTTATAAGAGGTTGAATACCAAGGGCCTTCCCCGTGACCATTTGGGACTCGCCTTTGATCGAGAAAATATACCAAGGGGTATGGTTGGGTTACCCACGTCCGTATTGATGAGAATCCCGGAATAAGGGGACACGATCTCTGCTTTAACAAGACGTGCCAAGGAAACCGCCTCGCTAAACGCGCTAAGGCGGGACAATAAAACGATTCGAATAAAGACTTGGCCGTGGTGTGATGTCACGCTACGGAATACGTCAGCAGATTAGATTTGTGTAAATATTATTCTCCCTATGGCGATATGTGGAAACTTATTTTGCAGAGCCGGACACTACCTTTGTGTTCAAAATCTTCTATGAAGTACTTGGAGGAGGAACCCGCCTTGCAATGCCGAAGACAATCTGCGCGCCGGACTCGTCGTCATTGAAGCCTGGTTTAGGGGCTACTGAGGGAGTCCTGGATTAGGGGGTGTCCGGATGGCCGGACTATACCTTCGGATGGACTCCTGGACTATGAAGATACAAGATTGAAGACTTCGTCCCGTGTCCGGAAGGGACTTTCCTTGGCGTGGAAGGCAAGCTTGGCGACACGGATATGTAGATCTCCTACCATTGTAACCGACTCTGTGTAACCCTAGCCCTCTCCGGTGACTATATAAACCGGAGAGTTTTAGTCCGTAGGACGGACAACAATCAGACCATAGGCTAGCTTCTAGGGTTTAGCCTCTGATCTCGTGGTAGATCTACTCTTGTATTACCCATATCATCAATATTAATCAAGCAGGACGTAGGGTTTTACCTCCATCAAGAGGGCCCGAACCTGGGCAAAACATCGTGTCCCCTGCCTCATGTTACCATCCAACCTAGACGCACAGTTCAGGACCCCCTACCCGAGATCCGCCGGTTTTGACACCGACAACGTATCTCTCACCGACATTACATTCATGTTCACACACTTATGCCAGTTGTCGGTGCTCATACTTTTTCATTGTATCATCCATGCTAGTTTAATTTCTTTTTAAAGCTTTCTTCTTGTGTGTTTGAAAAACATTAAGAAAAACCAAAAAATTAGTTGTAGCTTTTAGCTAGTTTACTTTCCATGCCTGTAGTAATAGTAATTAAAATAAAACCCCAAAAGATTTCTCATTCTTCTTTTTGCTTGTTGGGAGCTTTCCCGTGTAAATAATTTTATTTCTTTTCTTTCCTTTGGGGGTCGAGAGGAGAAGACCTTAACGAAATGTTGAGTGGCTCTCATATGCATTATTGTTGATCTAACAAAGAGCCCATTTTACCTTGTCTTCTCTCTTGAATTGAATGCTTGCAGATTCCAGCTTAGTCCAATGCATGTGCACTATTATTATTTTCCACACCGTTCGGTCGTGCAAGTGAAAGGCAATAATGACGATATATGATGAACTGACTGAGATGAGAAAAGCTGGTATGAACTCGACGTCTCTTGTTTTTGTAAACATGGTTAGTCCATCATTCCTGATTTAGCATATTATGAAAGAAACATGTTTGCAATGACAATTAGAGATTGTAGTTCCTTATGCCATGCTTAATTAGCTAGGAGTTTATAATGGTTTACCTTGTGTGCCAATATGCTATTAAAATGGTTATGATGTGGTATGATAGGGTGGTATCATCCTTTGAACAATTCAAGTGGATTGACTTGGCACATGTTCACGCATGTAGTTGAAACAAAATCAACATAACCTCCACGATATTTATGTTCATGGTGAATTATATCCTACGCATTCTTGCATTCGGTGTTGATTAATTTTAATGCATGTTCATGACTGTTGTCGCTTCCCAGTCTTTTTCTAGCCTTCACTTGTACTAAGCGGGAATACTGCTTGTGCATCCAATTCCATAAACCCCAAAGTTATTCCATATGAGTCCACCATACCTACCTATATACGGTATCTACCTGCCGTTCCAAGTAAATTTGTATGTGCCAAACTCTAAAGCTTCAAATAAACATTCTGTTTTGTATGCTCGGATAGCTCAGGTATCAACTAGGGTTGTCTGTATCTTCCATGCTAGGCGGGTTATTCTCAAGAGGAGTGGACTCCGCTCCTCATTCACGAGAAAATGGTTGGTCACTGGGATGCCCAGTCCCATGCTCAAATCAAATCAAAATAATTGCAAAGAAAACTCCCCCAGGATTGTTGTTAGTTGGAGGCACCCGTTGTTTTGGGCAAGCCATGGATTGATGCTTGTTGGTGGTGGGGGAGTATAAACTTTACCATTCTGCTTGGGAACCGCCTATAATGTGTGTAGCATGGAAGATATCAACATCTCTCGGTTGTTATGTTGACAATGAAAGTATACCGCTCAAAATATTATTCATATCTATTTCAAAACCGAGCTCTGGCACCTCTACAAATCCCTGCTTTCCTCTGCGAAGGGCCTATCCATTTACTTTTATGTTGAGTCATCATCCTCTTATTAAAAAGCACCAATTGGAGAGCACTGCTGTCATTTGGATCCATTACTATTATTTTACATTGAGTATGACTTGACTGGATCTCTTTTACCATGAATTACAATGTCTAATCAGTTCTTGATCTTTAAAGGTGCTCTGCATTTATGTTTTGCGGTCTCGGAAAGGGCTAGCGAGATACCATCTTGTTATATCATATTATGATAGTTTTGAGAAAGTGTTGTCATCCAAGATTTATTATTATTGCTCGCTAGTTGATTATGCCTTTGATATGAGTAAACATGAGACCTAAGTGTTATTATGAATATGGTTAGTTCATAATCTTTGCTGAAAACTTGAATGCTGGCTTTACATATTTGCAACAACAAGAGCAAACAGAGTTTGTAAAATTTTTTCTTTATCACTTTCATTTTATCAACTGAATTTCTTAAGGACAAGCAAAGGTTTAAGCTTGGGGGAGTTGATACGTCTCCGTCGTATCTACTTTTCCAAACACTTTTGCCCTTGTTTTGGACTCTAACTTGCATGATTTGGATGGAACTAACCCCGACTGGCGCTGTTTTCAGCAGAATTGCCATGGTGTTATTTTTGTGCAGAAATAAAAGTTCTCGGAATGAGCTGAAAATCAATGGAGATTATTTTTGTAATATATAAAAAATACTGGAAGAAGAATCCACATCAGGGGGCCCACACCCTATCCACGAGGGTGGGGGGCGCGCCTACCCCCTGGGCGCGCCCCCCTGCCTCGGGCCCCCTGACGCTCCACCGACCTCAACTCCAACTCCATATATTTGTGTTCGGGGAGAAAAAAAATTAGGGAGAAGGATTCATCGTGTTTTACGATACGGAGCCGCCTCCAAGCCCTAAACTCTCTCGGGAGGGCTGATCTGGAGTCCGTTCGGGGCTCCGGAGAGGGGAATCCGTCGCCATCGTCATCATCAAACTTCCTCCATCACCAATTTCATGATGCTCATCGCCGTGCGTGAGTAATTCCATCGTAGGCTTGCTGGACGGTGATGGGTTGGATGAGATTTATCAAGTTATCGAGTTAGTTTTGTTAGGGTTTGATCCCTAGTATCCACTATGTTCTGAGATTGATGTTGCTATGACTTTGCTATGCTTAATGCTTGTCACTAGGGCCCGAGTGCCATGATTTCAGATCTGAACCTATTATATTTTCATGAATATATGTGAGTTCTTGATCCTATCTTGGAAGTCTATAGTCACATATTATGTGTTATGATCCGTTAACCCCGAAGTGACAATAATCGGGACCATTACCGGTGATGACCGTAGTTTGAGGAGTTCATGTATTCACTATGTGTTAATGCTTTGGTCCGGTACTCTATTAAAAGGAGGCCTTAGCATCCCTTAGTTTCCAATAGGACCCCGCTGCCACGGGAGGGTTGGACAAAAGATGTCATGCAAGTTCTTTTCCATAAGCATGTATGACTATATTCGGAATACATGCCTACATTACATTGTTGAACTGGAGCTAGTTCTGTGTCACCCTACATTGCAATTGTTGCATGATCGATCACATCCGACATAATTCTCCATCACCGATCCAATGCCTACAAGCTTTTCATATATTGTTCTTTGCTTATTTACTTTTCCGTTGCTACTGTTACAATCACTATAAAACCAAAAACATTGCTTTTGCTACCGTTACCACTACTATCATATTACTTTGCTACTAAATACTTTGCTGCAGATATTAAGTTTCCAGGTATGGTTGAATTAACAACTTAGCTGCTAATACTTGAGAATATTCTTTGGCTCCCCTTGTGTCGAATCAATACATTTGGGTTGAATGCTCTACCCTCGAAAACTGATGCGATCCCGTATACTTGTGGGTTATCAGTTGATTATGCCATTGATGTGAGTAAGTGTGAGACCTAAATGTAATTGCAAATATGGTTAGTTCATAATCTTTGCTGAAAACCTGAATGCTGGCTTTACATATTTGGAACAACAAGATCAAACAGAGTTTGTAAAAGTTTTTCTTTATCACTTTTAGTTTATCAACTGAATTTCTTGAGGACAAGCAAAGTTTTAAGCTTGGGGGAATTGATACGTCTCCAACGTATCCACTTTTCCAAACTCTTTTGACCTTCTTTTGGACTCTAACTTGCAAGATTTGAATGGAACTAACCCGGACTGACGATGTTTTCAGCAGAATTGCCATGGTGTTATTTTTGTGCAGAATATCTCGGAATGACCTGAAAATCAACGGAGATTATTTTTGTAATTAATAAAAAATATCGGCGAAAGAATCACCACCAGGTGGCCCACACCCTAGCCATAAGGATGGGGGGCGCACCCTCCGACCTTGTGGGCCCCTGGACCTCCATTGATCTCAACTCCAACTCCACATATTCACTTTTGGGAGAAAAAATCAGAGAGAAGGATTCATTGCGTTTTACGATACGGAGCCGTCGCCAAGCCCTGTTCTTCCTCGGGAGGGCAGATCTGGAGTCCGTCCGGGGCTTCGGAGAGGGGAATCCGTTGCCATCGTCATCATCAACCATCCTGCATCACCAATTCCATGATGTTCACCGCCGTTCATGAGAAATCCCATCGTAGGCTTGCTGGACCATGTTGGGATGGATGAGATTTACCATGTAATCAAGTTAGTTTTGTTAGCGTTTGATCCCTATTATCCACTATGTTCTAAGATTGATGTTGCTATGACTTTGCTATGCCTAATGCTTGTCACTAGGGCCCGAGTGCCATGATTTTTGATCTGAACCTATTATGTTTCCATGAATATGTTTGTGTTCTTGATCCGATATTGCAAGTTATAGTCACCTACAATGCGTTATGATCCGGCAACCCCGGAATGACAATTGCCAGGACCACACCCGGTGATGACCGTAGTTTGAGGACTTCATGTATTCACTAAGTGCTAATGCTTTGGTCGGGTAATCTATTAAAAGGAGGCCTTAATATCCCTTAGTTTCCACTAGGACCCCGCTGCCACGGGAGGGTAGGACAAAAGATGTCATGCAAGTTCTTTTCCATAAGCACGTATGACTATATTCGGAATACATGCCTACATTACATTGATGAACTGGAGCTAGTTCTATGTCACCCTATGTTATAACCTTTGCATGATGAATGCCATCCGACATAATTATCCATGGTGGATCCATTGCCTACGCGCTCGTTGCATATAGATCTTTGCTAAGTTACTTTTCTGTTGCCACTGTTACAATTGCTACAAAACTACTACTGTTAATTTTGCCACTGTTACCTCTAGTTCCATACCACTTTGCTACTAAACACTTTGCTTCAGATATTAAGTCTTTCAGGTGTGGTTGAATTGACAACTTAGCTGCTAATACTCAAGAATATTCTTTGGCTCCCCTTGTGTCGAATCAATAAATTTGGGTTGAATACTCTACCCTCAAAAACTATTGCGATCCCCTATATTTGTGAGTTATCAACCGGTATCAAATACCCTAGGGTTACAATGAACACTAGTAAAGTACACATCAATAACATGTATATCAAGTATACTTTTGTTCACTTTGCCATTGTTCTTATCCGCCAAGTATTTGGGGTAGTTCCGCTTCCAGTGACCATTCCCTTTGCTCTAGAAGCACTCAGTTTCAGGCTTAGGTCTAGCTTTGGGCTTCTTCATGGGAGTGGCAACTTTCTTGCCATTCTTCTTGAAGTTCCCTTTCTTCCCCTTGCCCTTTACTTGAAACTAGTGGTCTTGTCCACCATCAACACTTGATGCTTTTTCTTGATTTCTACCTTTGCCGATTTCAGCATCGCGAAGAGCGGAATCGTTTCTGTTATCCCTTGCACATTATAGTTCATCACGAAGTTCTAGTAACTTGGTGATAGTGACTAGAGAACTCTGTCAATCACCATCTTATCTGGAAGATTAACTCCCACTTGATTCAAGTGATTGTAGTACTCATACATTCTGAGCACAAGCTCACTAGCTTAGCTATTCTCCTCCATCTTGTAGGCAAAGTACTTGTCAGAGGTCTCATACCTCTTAACACGGGCATGAGTCTGAAATACCAATTTCAGCTCTTGGAACATTTCATATGCTCTGTGGCATGCAAAATGTTTTTGAAGTCCCGGTTCTAAGACGTAAAGTATGGCGCACTAAACTATCAAGTAGTCATCATACCGAGCTTGTGAAACATTCATAACATCTGCATCAGCTCCTGCAATAGGTCTGTCACCTAGCGGTGCATCAAGGACATAATTCTTCTGTGACAGCAATGAGGATAATCCCTCGGATCATGGACCCAATCTGCATCATTGCTACTATAATCTTTCAACTTATTTTTCTCTAGGAACATATCAAAAATAAAACAGGGGAGCTATACACGAGCTATTGATCTACAACATAGATATGCAAATATATTAGGACTAAGTTCATGATAAATTAAGTTCAATTAATCATATTACTTAAGAGCTCCCACTTAGATAGACATCCCTCGAGTCATCTAAATGATTACGTGATCCAAATCAACTAAATCATGTCCGATCATCACGTGAGATGGAGTAGTCTTCAATGGTGAACATCTCTATGTTGATCATATCTACTATATGATTCACGTTCAACCTTTCGGTCTCCAGTGTTCCAAGGCCATGTCTGTACATGCTAGTATTGTCAAGTTTAACCCAAGTATTCCGCATGTGCAAAACTGTCTTGCACCCGTTGTATGTGAACGTAGAGCTTATCACACCCGATCATCACATGGTGTCTCGGCACGTTGAATTGTCGCAACGGTGCATACTCAGGGAGAACACTTATACCTTGAAATTTTAGTGAGGGATCATCTTATAATGCTACGGCCATACTAAGCAAAATAATATGCATAGGAGATAAACATCACATGCAATCAAAATACGTGACATGATATGGCCATCATCATCTTGTGCCTTTGATCTCCATCTCCAAAGCACCGTCATGATTTCCGTCGTCACCGGCTTGACACCTTGATCTCCATCATAGCGTCATTGTAGTCTTGCCAACTATTGCTTCTACAACTATCGCTAACACATAGTGATAAAGTAAAGCAATTACATGGCGATTGCATTTCATACAATAAAGCGACAACCATAAGGCTCCTGCCAGTTGCCGATAACTTTTACAAAACATGATCATCTCATACAATAACATATATCACATCGTGTCTTGACCATATCACATCACAACATGCCCTGCAAAAACAAGTTAGACGTCCTCTACTTTGTTGTTGCAAGTTTTACGTGGCTGCTACGGGCTTCTAGTAAGAACCGTTCTTACCTACGCATCAAAAACCACAACGATGTTTCGTCAAGTTTGCTGTTTTAACCTTCAACAAGGACCGGTCGTAGTCAAATTCGATTCAACTAAAATTGGAGAAACAAACACCTGCCAGCCACCTTTATGCAAAACTAGTTGCATGTCTGTCGGTGGAACCGATCTCATGAACATGTTCATGTAAGGTTGGTCCGGGCCGCTTCATCCAACAATACCGCTGAATCAAAATAAGACGTTGGTGGTCAACAGTATGACTATGATCGCCCACAACTCTTTGTGTTCTACTCGTGCATATCATCCAAGCATAGACCTCGCTCGGATGCCACTTTTGGGGAACATAGCATGCAATTTCAAAAAATTTCCTATGAACATGCAAGATCTATCTAGGAGATGCATAGCAACGAGAGGGGGAGATTGTGTCCATGTACCCTCGTATGCCGGAAGAAGAAGCATTAGCTTAATGCGGTTGATGTAGTCGAACGTCTTCGCGATCCAACTGATCAAGCAGCGAACGTACGACACCTCCGAGTTCTGCACACATTTAGCTCGATGACGTCCCTCGAACTCTTGATCCAGCAAAGTGTCGAGGGAGAGTTTCGTCAGCATGATGGCGTGGTGACGGTGATGGTGATGTGATCCGCGCAGGGCTTCGCCTAAGCACTACGACAATATGACCAGAGGAGTAAACTGTGGAGGGGGCACTACACACGGCAAAGAGAACAATTGATGTGCTTTGGGGTGCCCCTTGCACCCGTATATAAAGGAGGAGGGAAGGAGGCCGGCCCTAGGGGCATGCCCAAGTGGGGTGGGGGTGATCGACTAGGACTCCTAGTCCCAGGCGCCCCCCTTCCTCTCTTTCGGAGGGGGAAAGGGGAAGGGAGAAGGAAAGAGGGGTCGTGCCCCTTCCCCTTGTCCAATTCGGATAGCCCATGAAGGGGGGGGGGGGCGCCACCCCTTGTGGGCTCCCCTCTCTCTCCTCTATCGCCCATGTTGGCCCATTACTTTCCCCGGGGGTTTCAGTAACCCCTCGGTACTCCGAGAAATACCTGAAACACTCCAAAACCATTTCGGTGTCTGAATACTATCGTCCAATATATCAATATTTACCCCTCAACCATTTCGAGACTCCTCGTCATGTCCGTGATCTCATCGGGACTCCGAACAATCTTTGGTCACCAAAACACATAACTCATAATCATCTGGGATACCTGTAGAGCATCTTTACAATCACGCAGTTATGTTGTGACGTTTGATAGCACAGAAGGTGTTCCTCCGGTATTCGGGAGTTGCATAATCTCATAGTCAAAGGAATATGTATAAGTCATGAAGAAAGCAATAGCAATAAAACTTAACAATCATTATGCTAAGCTAACGGGGGGGTCTTGTCCACCACATCATTCTCCTAATGATGTGATCCCGCTCATCAAATGACAACACATGTCTATGCTCAGGAAACTTAACCATCTTTGATTAATGAGCTAGTCAAGTAGAGGCATACTAGGGATACTTTGGTTTGTCTATGTATTCACACATGTATCAAGTTTCCGGTTAATAAAATTCTAGCATGAATAATAAAAATTTATCATGATATAAGGAAATATAAAATAACAACTTTATTATTGCCTCTAGGGCATATTTCCTTCAACTATTACTCCACACATCGACCGCTATCCAACATGCATCTAGAGTATTAAGTTCATAAGAACATAGTAACGCCTTAAGAAAGATGACATGACGTAGAGGAATTAACTCAAACAATATGATGAAAACCCCATCTTTTTATCCTGGATGGCAACAATACAATACGTGCCGGTTCCCCTTATGTCACTAGGATCGAGCACCACAAGATTGAACCCAAAGTGAAGCACTTCTCCCATTGCAAGAAAAACCAATCTAGTTGGGCAAACCAAATCGATAGTTCGAAGAGACTTGCAAAGATATCAAATCATGCGTATAAGAATTCAGAGGAGATTCAAATAATATTCATAGATAAGCTGATCATAAATCCACAATTCATTGGATCTCGGCAAACACACCGCAAAAGAGTATTACATCGAATAGTTCTCCAAGAACACCGAGGAGAACTTTGTATTGAGAATCAAAGAGAGAGAAAAGGCCATCTAGCTACTAGCTATGGACCCATAGGTGTGTGGTAAACTACTCACGCTTCATCAAAGAGGCAATGGTGTTGATGTTGAAGCCCTCTGTGATGGAATCCTCCTCCGGCAGGATGCCGAAAAAGGGCCCTAGATGGGATCTCACGGGTACAGAAGGTTGCGGCGGCGGAAAAGTGGTTTCATGGCTCCCCTGGGATTTTTTGGGGTATAAGAGTATATATAGGAGGAAGATCTAGGTCAGGAGGTCACCGAGGGGCCCACAAGGTTGGGGGGCGTGCCCACCCCCTAGTCGCGCCCTCCACCCTTGTGGCTGCTTCGTGGCTCTTCTGACAAGCACTCCAAGTATCCTGGGTGTCTTCTGGTCCAAGAAAAATCATCGTGAATGTTTTATTCCGTTTGGTATTCCTTTTCTGTGAAACTCTAAAACAAGGAAAAAATAGGAAGTTGCACTAAGCTCTAGGTTAATAGGTTAGTCCCAAAAATCATATAAAATAGCATATTGATGCATATAAAACATCCAAAACAGATAATATAATAGCAAGGAACAATAAAAAATTATAGATACACTAGAGACGTATCAAGCATCCCCAAGCTTAATTCCTGCTCGTCCTCGAGTAGGTAAATGATAAAAACCAAAATTTTGATGTGGAATGCTACCTAACATATTTATCCATGTAATTCTTTTTATTGTGGCATGAATCTTAAGATTCGTAAGATTCAAAACAAAAGTTTAATATTGACATAAAACAATAATACTTCAAGCATACTAACAAAATAATTATGTCTTCTCAAAATAACATGGCCAAAGAAAGCTTATCCCTACAAAATCATATAGTCTGGCTATGCTCCATCTTCATCCCACAAAATATTCAAATCATGCACAACCCCGATGACAAGCCAAGCAATTATTTCATACTTTTGGCGTTCTCAAACTTTTTCAACTTTCACACAATACATGAGCGTGAGCCATGGACATAGCACTATAGGTGGAATAGACGATGGTGGTGGACAAGACATAAAGGAGATAGTCTCACATCAACTAGGTGTATCAACGGGCTATGGAGATGCCCATCAATAGATATCAATGTGAGTGAGTAGGGGTTACCATGCAACGGATGAACTAGAGCTATAAGTTTATGAAATCTCAAAGAGAAAACTAAGTGGGTGTGTGTCGGTGTCAAAACCGGCTGATCTCGGGTAGGGGGTCCCGAACTGTGCGTCTGAGGATCAATGGTAACATGAGACAAGGGGGACATGATGTTTACCCAGGTTCGGGCCCTCTCAATGGAGGTAAAACCCTACATTGTGCTTGATTGTATTTGATGAGTATAGGGGTTACAAGAGTTGATCTACCTCGAGATCGTAATGGCTAAACCCTAGATGTCTAGCCTATATGAATTCTGATAGCCTCTACGGACTAAACCCTCCTGTTTATATAGACACCGGAGGGGCCTAGGGTTGTACAAAGTCGGTTTACAGAGAAAGGAAATTATACATCCGGACATTAAGCTTGCCATCCACGCATAATAGGGTCCTACCAGGACACGGGGGAAGGTCTTCTACCTTGTATCTTCACGGCCCATCAGTCCGGCCCATATCAAATAGCCCGGACACCCGAGGCCCCCTTAGTCCAGGACTCCCTCAGTAGCCTTAACCAGTCTTCAATGACGATGTTTTCAGCACGTAGGTTGTCTTCGGCATTGCAAGGCGGGTTCCTTCTCTGCATACAAGGTAGTCTTTTGAACAAAAGAACTACCTCCGGCTCTGTATAATAGTCACAACCCTCAACCACTAGGGTACAGTACTTAATAAGGCATATCTGCTGAGAGCTTTTTTGGCGAAACGTCACGTCTGGCCTTTTTTATCATTTTGAACAATTTCTCCGGCCTCCCCGCTTCGTGTTTCGGCGCGCAACCTCTATTGACACGTCTTGTCAAAACAGAGATCGTGCCCCCTTATCGCAGGATTTTCATCAATACAGGTTTGGGTAATCCAACCGTGCCATGCGCACGACTCCTTGGTAATAGGCGCGTTTTAAGGCTAGTGGGGGCGTTTGATATTCACTACCTATATAAGCGGATAAAGATCCATATTTTTACCCCACTCCTTCTTCCTTCTTCAGCCTTCCCATCCTCAAGCTTCAGCGCCCAAGCTTCAACCTTTCCCACTGCCCAATCCTTGCAACCATGTCCGGATCCATCTCTCAAGGCAAGTGGTTGGCCACTTCCGTCACGGAGAAGGACATCAAGGAACTCCGGGAGGTGAAGTATTTGACTGAGGAAATCTCACACAGGCTCCCGGCCAAAGAGCAAATCATCCCCACTCCAGAGCCTGGCGAGAGGGTTGCGGCCTAGGGTTTCCACTTCACCCTTTTGTCTGCGGTATAATGTTCTATTACGGGCTAGAGTTCCACAATCTAGCCCCAAACTCCTTCCTTCACATCTCGGCATTCATCATCGTGTGTGAGGCACTCCTCCGTATCCCCCCCATTTCGGCCTGTGGCTCAAAGTCTTCAATGTGAAGCTGAAGGTGGTTGACGGGCAGCACACCGACTGCGGCGGTGCCATGGTGAGCAAACTCCCCAACACCACTTGGCCCAAAGGAGCCTTCGTGGAGATCGTGAAGGTGTGGCAGCAGGAGTGGTTCTACATCACCGAGCCCCGCGGTACCAAATGGGCTGCCGCCCCTGAATTTAGACCTGGGCCCCTTATGCGGCTCATGTCTGGGACCAACAAGGGTCTGGACTGGGGGTCGACCGACGAAGTGATGACGCTACAAAAGCGCATCAAGAGTATGATAACGAAGCACACTAGTCTCACCGACGTGATTCCGGTGATGCTCTTCCGCCGGATCCTCCCATATCAACGCCAACCTCTCTGCATGTGGGAGTTTAATCCGGATGGCCCCCAAAGAGATCTAGAAACTGCTTTTTAAAGCCTAGAAGTCGTGGCTAGAGAAGACCAAAGACATTGGTCTCGATAGCTCACATCCGGCTACTGAGGTAAGCTTCTTACCTTTGAACATAGTTTTGGTCCATAGGTCGATGGATATACTGAAATGCCCATTGCTTTATCCAGGGCTGGATAGCGAAGGCGGAGCGGATCAGGTGTTCGGCGCCGCTACCTAAAAACCCAACCACTCCTCTGTTAATGAGGATGCTTGTCCCGGCGCCTTATCAGGCACCAGAGAAGAAGACCAAGAAGAAGAGCAAGGTGGCCAAAGGTGGCCTTCGCCGTAAAGGTACTTTGGACGCCGTTTCCGGAGATACCGAAGCTCTCTCCTCCCATGAGGGAGATGAAGATGAGGAGGAGGAGGAAGAAGAGATAAATTCTCCCCCTAAGGGGAGGAAGAAGAAGAGGGCGGCCTCTATAGACCATCGGTGTACAACGCGTCGCGCTTATGGGTGGCCCAGGCCCGGGGGCTCCTGTTGGTGTACAAAAATAGGGGAGCATCTTTGTACCCCTTTTCCTGTGCACGGGCAGTCAGAGCCGCGCCCATGGCCACACCAAGCAGAACGAGGGAGGTGAGCCAAGGTAAGATCGAAGCCCAAGACAATCAAAGCAACGCCAAGGCCAAGACCACAAAGAGCGGAGGGACGAAGCAAGTTCCCCGGGAAAGACCCTTGCCGGGTGGCCTCAGCGGCCCCGGCAAGACTCTTGCCGGGCCAGCTCGCCCCGCACCAACAAAGCGAGCCACCCTTGAGCCCACGGCCCGCAGTTCCATCATCAATGTGGGGCCAGGACTCGGGAAGGTACCCCTGTGGTGTCATGTAGATCTTTGTGAAGACATATTCAAGATCATATTAGAAGACGATGATTCTCGGCAAGATCCTTGCCAAGGAAGGCCACCAGACCCCCGGCAAGATCCTTGTCGGGGACGACAACACACCCCGGGAAGACCCTCACCAAAGACGCTGGCAAGGCCACCGCCAAGCCCACGTCAACCAAGCTTCCACTGCCGTTCGCATGCACCTGCCAGCCCAACCAGCTGGGCGGGCACCTGCGTGGCAACATGTAGCTCCCAGGCCAACTCATCAAGCGCCTATGTGGAGGCATGCAGAACTTCGCGAAGGCTCCACCACCGCGCCAACTCAGCTGCCTGCCTGCCTACATGGCACCACACGCATCCCTGGCCGAGGCGCGTGTCGAAGCGAGGAGGAGCGGCGACGGACGGGACGGACCTCGCCCCCATCCCTGATAAAGCAAGAAGACACCTAAGCGATGCATTAAATGCACCTTGTCCTGTAATACGAGGGATAACCTCATGCCACTGTAGACCTTTCCACCTCCTGTGTGCCACTGTGGTAACCCCTTTTTCCTGTAAAAGGAGGCCCGAGGCGACGAGGAGAGGGATTCGGCTCTTTCGAACCACACGCTGACCACAGCTAGTTCGAGAGCTCAAGAACTCTCAGAAATACACCCACCAAAGCAGGACTAGGGTTTTACACATCCTCGTGGCCCGAACCTGGGCAAATGATCCTTGTGCTGTCTACTAGCCCTGCTCTCTTCGCAACCCTGCGCCCCGGCAACCGTAGTAGGGATTCTTGTGATCCCATAGGTGTCGTTCCACACCGACATCTTTGGCGCGCCAGGTAGGGGGCGCAATTGTGAGAATCTGGATTAGTAGTTAGCCTAGCGGTTCTTCATCGCTTTCGGTTTCTGAGAAGAAGGCGGCTGGAGGAACGACGCCGTCTCGGCGACAGAAAAGCTAAGTCATTCAGAACCTTGGATTATTTCCTCTTAAGCTTAAGGTTATCGTCCTCAGAGATCTGGCCTATGTATGGGAAACCTGCACGCAAGGGGGCCCCCCGAGATTGGCAACGCCTTTGTTCTGTTTCGAGTCCGCTCAACAGCTCAAAGCTGCCGCGTCGAGAGTGGCGGGGTAGCCTTCCGCACCTGGCAACGCTCCTGACTCTGACTCGAGTCAAACTCGACAGTTCGGGCGGCCGCGCTAAGGGCCGTAAGATGGTTTTCCCGGAAGCAAGCACACCCAGCAGGCCAATCGGGATCCGTCCCCACGACGCCGCCATGGGTTTACGCGCCGGCAGGCCTACCTAGTTATGTACGGTGGGCATACAAGGAAAAATCGAACATGAAAATAACATGCATGATACTAAAAAGTGCTGCAGAGTTATGTTACATCAAATTGTTGCTGTGGTTCTAACTAGAGATAGCAATTGTCTTGGTTGTGAACCTGCAGTGGTGATAAAAAAACGGGATGGCTAATCCCGGCGCTGGCCCTCCACCCTCTGAATTCCGCCGATTCGGCTGATGATGGGCTCGATGCGCTCCCTGAGCGGCGCAAGGTCGGTTCCCTCCGGAAAGCTCTCCAGCGCGGCGTCAAAGTCGAGGTCAGGGTACCAGTGCGCCATCTTGGTGAGAACCTTGGTCATGGCACCCTGGCAAAACCTCCGGGACTCGTCGGCCAGTGAGGTCACCGGTTGGCGTGGAGCCGCTCCAGAGCATCGACGACCTTTTCGAAGAACATGGTCAGGCTGCAATTGGCACTCACGGCCCACTCCGGGACATACCTCACGTCCGGCATCCCCATGATGGCCAGCTGCACGGTGGCCTGGTTGGCGACGGTGGCAAGGCGATCGAGCCAACGGTTCTTGCCCTCCACGTGGTCTGTGAAGTTGAGGCCCTTGTTCTTCCACAACAGCTTCTCGGCCTCCAGCTCCTTAGCCAGGGTCCCCTCTTGGGTTATGGCCTCCGACAGCACCTTCTCGAGACCCTCCAGCTTCAGCTTGAGGTCTTTGATGGACTTGTTGGCCTCGGAGAGCTCCCCAGCCTTGCTGACGGCCGTGCCCTGTGCCTCTGACAGGGCACTGTTGAGCGTGTCCTTCTCCTGGGACAGATACAGGTCTTGGTCCTTCAACCTGTCGCGCTCTGCCTCCAGCTCCTCCACCTTGCCGGCGTGAACCTGGGCCTGTGCTCCATCTCGCTGGTCCACTACAAGACAAGCTTCTCCATCTCTGCATCCTTGCCGCGAAGCATGGCGGCAGGCTTCTCCTCTTGCGCAGCGAGGTCCTCCTCCTGGGAGTTCAGCGTGGCCTCGCACTGGGTCCGAGCGGCTTCGGCGGCCTCGGCCAAGTTTTTTGCCGCCTCGTCAGCTTTCTCGACGTCGGCGAGCTTCATGGTGAGCTCCATGTCGTGCTTGGCCTGCTCACCCTGGGCCGCCTTGAGCTCCTTGTGGGCCTCGCGGAACCAGTCCCGCGCCTCGGCAACGCGCTTCTGGAGGTCCGCCTCCGCCTTCTCCACCACCACCGTCTTGGACTTAGCCTTGTCCAGGCAGGCGCAGTGGAGCGCCTGGAGCTTCCAGAAGCTGGCAACCATGGCGTGGAGGAGCCGCTCTTCCTGCGAGCCGTCGCCGCCAACGATCGGCTCGTCGACGACTTCAAACCCGATAGCGGGAAGCACCTCGTCATCAAACACCTCTCCCTCAACGGGTGTCCTGGTGCTCGACGCGCCTGGAAGGTGGACAAACAAATCGTCACTCACCCTCAGGTAATTGCCGGAGCCGGAAGCAGTAGAGGAGGAAGGCTGGTCACCAGCCTCCTCCTCCTCCTCCTCCTCGGCAACGGTCCCGTCGGCTTCCCCGGCAGGCCCCTTGCCGGCCTCCTCAGCGGCAGCCTTGTCGGCTTCCCCGGTGGCGTCCTCCGCAGCGTCTTTGGCGGCCTCTGGGTTCACCGACGGGGAATCTGGGCGCCGAAGAAGGGAGTGAGGCAAGGCTAGGACCAGGAGCGAAAAAAAGGGGAAGCAGGGACGAACAGCAAACGACTTACCTGTGCCAGTACTTGGCTGGGAAACGGAAGCCCCTTCCCTGCCAACATTTGGCGTCGAGGCAAAGCCGCCGGCACCCAAGTTCTCCTCCTCCTCCATGTGCGTGGGCCCGGTGCCTGGCGCCCTTGCCAGGGACGCACCCCGGGGCAGCGTGGTCGATGATGGCGGCGTGTTCGGAGTAGTCCTCTGTGGCTCCTCCTGCTGCTGCTCTCCTCCTGCGTACCTGACAAGGTCAGCACCAAGGTGTCATGCCCCTGACACATGTCGACGGGAGAAGAGTGATGAACTTACGCTGGGGGCTCTGTCGGGGGCTGCTGTCCGGGCTACTCAACACCACCAATGGTGCCCCCAAAGTACCAGCTGGGGGCTGGCCACCCGCCGAGACATTGGCCCTCTTCGCTCTCTAGGCCAGCGTCTCCCCGTCCCTGCAATGATGAAAACAAGTCAAGAGAATCAACACAGATTGGGGAGGCAGAGATAACAAAAATGAACCAGATACTTACTCGTCATCTGCCTCCTCCTCTGCTGTCTTCCTCTTCCTCCTCAGGATGAGGGATCCATAATCAAAAGTAACCTCCATATCAACATTCGTCGGAGGAGGAGAAGGAGGTGGTGTCTGGGCACGCGCAGACGAAGAAGGCGCGGCTGTCTTCTTCTTCACCACGGCCTTCACCGGCTTCTTTGCCGCCGCGGCCCTCGTATGGCGCCCGGGCTCCTCCAAGGTCAGCTGTGACCGCGCAGCCTTGCCAGGCCGGACCGGCTCGCCGGAACTGGCCCGCCGCAGGACTCAACCCCTCCCCATAGGTGGCGTCTGCTCTGCGGTCTCGGCCTCCTCCTCCAACGACCCGCCGGTCACATCTTCAACCAAAGGAGCCTCGGTGCCGGCGCTGCTGGCTCCCCCGACGGCCACCGCCCACCGGGCGAGCTCCTCCTCCTCCGCGGCCGTCGCGTCCTTGTCCTCCACTCCACCGGCGTTGCCGGCCTCCCTGGCAAGTTGCGCCTCCCTCGCCCTGGTGGAGATGTAGTCCAGCTCTGCCTGGAAGGTGTCCTGGACAAGCAGCCGCTCGGCGTCAGCGTTGACATACACCTCGTGCAGGGTGTCAAAGAACTGCTGCACTTCAGCGTACTCCGGCTCCTTCCAACTCGGGACGGGGCCGTGCGTGTTGCAGTCTAGCATCATGGCAATGATCTCGGACCGATGCGAGTTGTTGCACAATGGGACCACCCCCGTCGGTAGCTTGAACAGAGCCCCCTTGAGGACCTTGCCGGCCTTTGCGGTGGCCCTCGCAACCTTGCTGGTCCGCTCGACCTCGCTGTCACGGCCCATGTTGAGCTGGAAGATCCGCTGACAGAAATGGGCGTGCACCATCACTGTGAAGTTGTGGTCAAGGCCAGGGCGGAGCCGCATGATGTCGACGGGGTTCATGAAGAGCCAGGCTGGCCTCCCCATGTTATGCAGAGGAGCGATCCGACGATGGATGAAGTCCGCCCCGATCATCTTAAGGGTGAGCCCGGCCTGGGTAAGCCAGAGAATCCTGGTGGTGGCGACCGTGAGCTTTCCGTCGTCGGTGTCGACGTTGCTCCAATCGCTTCTGCGAACGACAGCGCCCGACGAACTCTACAGAACGCCGGTGGGTCCTTCTCTTCGATCCAGCACCACCGGCCCCGCCATTCTTCCCACCTCTCCTTCATGGCGTCGTCTGGGTAAGCTCCCTTGGATTTTGGAATCCAGGCGATGCACCCTGAGATGGCACCTCCGGTTTGGATCCGAGGGAAGAAGTAATGACGGAAGAGTGCCGTGTTGGGGTGCACCCCGGCAAAGCCTTCGCAGAGGTGTGCGAAAAGGGCCATGCACGCCACCGCATTCGGAGTAAAATCCAGGAGGTGGAAGGCGAAGGTGTGCATGATGTCGCTGAAGAAATCAGAGAAGGGAGGACTGATGAAGACACATACCTAGGGTAGGGTCACGGATCTGTTCAAGATACCCTCCCCAAGGACATCCCTAAAGATGCCAGGAGCATTCGAAGAAAAATCATCATCCACTCGACCATGAAGCCATGTTCCACTCGACAGTCTTGAAGACACTCGACCGAATGGACAACCACTCGACTACCAGAAGATCTAGAGCCACTCCACTCTGCAACGGTCGGAATTTAAGTCGTAGCCTTAATGGTCATTATGTACTTTTATTACAGGCGTTAACAGTAACGTCTCCATCTTTATGTACCTTAAACCCTTTGTAACTGAGGGCGCGAGGGGTCTGGCGAACTCTATATAAGCCACCCCCCTCCTCAGGGACAAGGGTTCGCACCCCCTGTAACACACACGCATATAATCCAGTCGACCGCCTCCGGGCTCCGAGACGTAGGGCTGTTACTTCCTCCGAGAAGGGCCTGCACTCGTAAAACTCGTGTGTACAACTCCTCCATAGCTAGGATCTTGCCTCTACATTCCTACCCCCCATTCTACTGTCAGACTTAGAACCACGACAGTTGGCGCCCACCGTGGGGCAGGTGTCTTAGCGACTTGTTGGAGAAGTTGCAATTTTTCCAATCCCCTTCATCATGGTATCAGGCGGAGGTTTGGATGAGGGCCGAGAGATCCATCTCGGCGCGCTCGTGTTTGTCGCCGATGACTCCGCTTGGCTTCAGGAGGCTCCACTCGACGTCGACGCACTCCCTGTCCGCGGGGCAACGCACTTTCGCACGTGCGTCCGCAGCGTCCTTCTGCTGCAGCCGTCGACCCAGTATTGGTTGGCTCCTGTAGCTTCCCCCCTCCCTGCAGCCCGCCGGAGAAAACGTTCCGGTCAATCGAGGCTTCAGCGGTGGGTGAAGCATGCGGTGGCTCACCAGTCGGCCACCCCCCAAGTTGCGGCAATCGAGCCCGACGAAACCCTCTACGGCCTATTCGATCTGTCGACTTGCTCCGTAGAGACTGCATCCGAGTGCGACAGCAGCGACCCTGCGGCGGAAGTTTTGATGGTCAACGGACCACGCAGTCCTCCTGGCTTCACCCGTGAAAACAGAGGCAATGGGGGCGGTGATCCGTCGCGTGTTCATGAAGAGTACCGCCCTGAAACCCTCTCTTCGCAGCGGAGATAAGAACTTCGCCACCGTAACATGGATGCACTTCACACTCCTATCGTTGGAGAAACCCCTGAGGCCAAGGCCTTGGAGGAGGTGCGCCTGGCCAACTTGGCTAAGCGCACTCGACTGGAGGACCTCCAGCGCGCACTCGACGAGCGTGCTCCTGAATCCAGTCGACGTCAACTTTTTCCGCCTCCGACTCAGGTATACCGAACTCCAATCCAGAATCTCGCAGCTGCGGCCCGAATAGCGGAGTCAATTCAACCTTCCCAGTCAGAAGCTGGTCGAGGTTTGGTGCAGATCCGGGCCTTGCTCCGAGCCGCGGGTGAGCAGAACACGGTAGTATCTCAGTCGCGGAATAGGATTAACAGCAGATCCGTGGTTGCAGACACAGTCCAGTCGGCTCACAGCCCAAGATCGCCCCCGAGGCATGAGGGACGTGGAGATCGACGAGATTAGTACAGAAGCCACAAGCAGTATGATCACCGACTCGATCACGACGATCATCGTCGAGTGCCCATGCCTCCCCCAAGGAGTGGATCGTACGTGCCTCGGCAACAGGATGACAGACGCCCTCACAGTGGTAGGCGAAGGATTCCAGTCGACCCCAAGGAACCGGGCTTTGACGCGAGATCTATTCTCATTCAGGGTCTGGTCGACAGAAATAGAGCTCACAGAAAAGGTCCCGACAGAGATTTTCCAACCAGCAGCAGAGCGCGTGTCTCAGGTCCAGAGTGCTTCAGCAGAGCCATCAGGGTTGCGGTGATTCCTCCCAACTTCAGGTTGGCGACTTGAGTCAGTAAGTTCACTGGAGAGTCCAAGCCTGATACTTGGCTTGAAGATTACCAAGTGGCTATTCAAATCGGTGGTCGCAATGATGAGGTGGCCATGAAACACCTTCCTTTGATGTTGGAGGGCTCAGCCAGAGCATGGCTGAATCAGTTAGCACCTGGTAGCATTTATACTTGGGAAGATCTTGCCCGAGTATTTGTCAGAACATTTGAAGGTACTTGCAAACGGCCGAGAGGGCTGACAGAATTACAATGTTGCGTTCAAAAACCGAATGAAACTTTGAGAGATTATATCCAGAGATGGATCACATTGCACCACACAGTGGAGAATGTGTCTGATCATCAGGCAATTTGTGCCTTTAAAGAAGGCTTCAAATATTGGGAGTTGAATATGAAATTCGGTCGGACAGGAGATATGACTCTGACTCGGATGATGGAAATTGCCACCAAGTACGCCAACGGTGAAGAAGAAGACCGACTCCAGAGTGGCAAGCACAAAACAGCCGCCCACGAAACCGGGGGAGGAAACTCCAGTCGGAAGCAGAAGCGCAAAGCCGAGCCAGCTGCTCCTGGTGAAGCCTTAGCCGTGACTCAAGTAAAGTTCAAGGGGAAGCGCAAAGGGCCGTGGAACCCCAAGAAAGTAAAAGATCAAGATGGAAATGATGTGCTGGATTTACCATGCCACATTCTCACCAAAAAAGATGAAGAGGGTAATTTCATTTACCCAAAGCATACCACTCGACAGTGTCGACTCCTAATCCGGCAATTCCGAGAGAAACAACCCAAGGAAAAGGAGAAAGAAGCAGACAAGGTTGAGGACGAAGAAGAGGATGATGATGGTTATCCCCACGTGAATTCCACTCTAATGATTTTCGCTGACGTTGAGAGTAAGAGTCGATTGAAAGTGATCAACAGAGAAGTGAACATGGTCGCTCCAGTGACACCCAGTTATTTGAAGTGGTCCCAGACTGCCATTACATTCGACCAGTCCGATCACCCATCGCGCATAGCCACCCCTGGAAGGCAAGCGTTGGTGGTCGACCCAGTAGTCGAAGGCACCCGACTGACTAAGGTTCTGATGGATGGTGGCAGCGGCCTGAATATACTATATGCAGAGACGTTGAAAGGAATGGGCATTCCGATGTCCAGACTCAGTGAAAGCAATATGAGTTTCCATGGGGTCATTCCCGGCAAGAAGGCTGCATCACTCGGCCAGATTGCTCTCGACGTGGTTTTCGGTGATTCCAAAATTACCGCAAAGAAAAGTTGACATTTGAAGTTGTGGATTTCTAGAGTGCCTATCATGCTATTCTGGGCAGGCCAGCTTATGCACGTTTTATGGCTTGACCATGCTACGTGTACCTCAAATTGAAGATGCCTGGTCCCAAAGGGGTGATCACTATCACTGGTAGTCGAAAGAAGGCGGAAGAGTGCTTCCAGAAGGGCTCAAAGATTGTCGATGCACAGATGGCCGTAGTAGAATTGCAGGAATATTAAAAAATGCAGATCCGAGTGATTTGTTGCGAGCCAAGAAGCCCGCCACGGATTCAGCATTCCAGTCGTCTGGCAAAACAAAGTCGATTCATATTCACCCGACGGATCCCAATGCTACTCTGACTCACATTTCAGCAACAATCGACTCCAAATAGGAAGAAGCGCTCATCCAGTTCCTCCATGAGAACTGGGACATCTTTCCATGGAAACCTTCAGACATGCCAGGTGTTCCCAGGGGACTGGCTGAGCATCGTTTGCGAGTCGACCCAAAAGTGAAACCAGTCAAAGAACATCTTCGATGGTCCGCCGTACAGAAGAGGAAGCCAATCGGTGAAGAGGTGGCTCGGCTTTTGGCAGCTGAGTTTATCCGTGAGATTTACCACTCCGAGTGGTTAGCTAATGTTGTCATGGTCCCAAAGAAGGACGACTCACTTCACATGTGCATTGACTTCAAGCATATCAATCGGGCCTGCCCGAAGGACCACTTTCCTCTCCCTCGCATCGACCAAATAGTCGAGTCGACTACGGGGTGTGAGCGTTTGTCCTTTTTGGATGCCTATTCCGGGTATCATCAGATTCGTCTGTACGGACCCAACGAGATAAAAACAGCTTTCATCACCCCATTTGGGTGCTTCTGTTATGTCACTATGCTATTCGGTTTGAAGAACGCTGGAGTCACATTCATGCAGATGATTCAGAAGTGCCTGCTCACTCAGATCAGTCGGAATGTGGAAGCATACATGGATGACATTGTGGTCAAGTCATGTAAAGGTTCCGACCTACTGGCTGACCTTGCTGAAACCTTTGCCAACCTCAGAAGGTATGATATCAAGCTTAATCCATCAAAGTGCACGTTTGGAGTTCCCGGCGGAAATTACTCAGTTTTCTCGTTTCCGAACGAGGGATCGACGCTAACCCATAGAAAGTGGGTGCCATACTCCGGATGAAACGCCCTGTGCGTGTGCATGATGTCCAGAAGCTTACTTGTTTTTGGCCGCCCTAAGTCGATTCATTTCTCGCCTCGGTGAAAAGGCACTGCCTCTTTACCAACTGATGAAGAAATCAGATAAGTTCGAGTGGAATCCTGAAGCTGATGCAGCATTTGCAGAGCTAAAAGCCCTGCTTTCCACCCAGCCGGTGCTTGCTGCCCCAATCAGCAAAGAGCCTTTACTGCTTTATATAGTAGCCACCAGACAAGTCGTCAGTACAGTACTTACAGTCGAGTGGGAAGAAGAGGGAAAAGCCTATAAAGTTCAGCGCCCAGTTTATTATGTTTCTGAAGTTCTGACTCCGTCAAAATAGAGATATCCACACTATCAGAAGCTTGTTTACGAGATTTACATGACCACGAAGAAGGTTGCACACTATTTCTCTGATCACTCTGTTACAGTCGTCAGCGACGCTCCATTGTTGGAGATTCTGCACAAGAGAGATGCAACTAGTCGAGTGGCAAAATGGGCGACTGAACTCCTTCCTTTAGATATCAAGTTTGAGGAAAAAAAGCTATCAAGTCCCAAGCAGTGGCAGATTTCCTCACCGAGTGGATCGAACAGCAATTGCCGACTCAAGTTCACTCGGAGCACTGGACAATGTTCTTTGATGGATCCAAGATGCTGAATGGTTCCGGTGCTGGGGTGGTACTGGTATCCCCCCGAGGAGACAAGCTCAAATATGTCCTTCAGATTCACTTTGATTCCTCCAATAACGAAGTAGAATATGAAGCACTCCTATATGGGTTATGTATGGCCATTTCACTCGGCGTCCGTCCCCTCATGGTTTACGGTGACTCAGATTTGGTGGTCAACCAAGTGATGAAAGAATGGGACGTTAGAAGCCCAGCTATGACTGGTTACTGCAATGCGGTGAGGAACTTGGAAAAGAAGTTTGAGGGGTTAGAGCTCCATCATATACCCCATCTGAAAAATCAAGCAACCGATGATTTGGCAAAGATAGGTTCCAAGACAGAAGCCATTCCCAGCAATGTGTTTTTGGAACATATTCACACACCGACAGTTTAGGAAGATCCTTTCACGGAAGAGCCCTCGCAGCCTAAGAGCGCCACAGATCCGACTGAAGTCGAGATCTTAGCTGTGGTCGATCTAATCATGGAGGTCCTGGTCATTACTCCCGACTGGACAATGCCATACATTGCGTACATCCTTAGGAAGGAACTCCCAGAGGACGAAGAAGAGGCTTGACAGATCATCCGTCGATCCAAAGCCTTTACTGTGATAAGAGGAAACCTATTCAGGGAAAGCGTGACTGGAGCTAGTTAGAAATGCATAACGCCAGAAGAAGGTCGAATGATGCTCAACGACATCCACTTGGGGACCTGTGGTCACCATGCGTCCTCTCGGGCCACCGTGGCTAAAGCATACCGAGCCGGATTTTATTGGCCACGAGCAAATGAAATGGCGAAAGATATAGTCAACACATGTGAAGGCTGCCAGTTTTACTCTGACATGTCTCACAAGCCAGCGTCAGCCCTGAAGACCATTCCCCTTGTCTGGCCCTTTGCTGTTTGGGGATTAGATATGGTTGGACCACTGAGAACTGGTACGAGCAGCTTCACTCATGTGCTCGTAGTAGTCGACAAGTTTACCAAATGGATTGAAGCTAAACCTATCCAGAATCTTGAAGCCAGCACTGCAGTCAGTTTTATCAGGGAATTGACATTCAGATATGGAGTTCCACACAGCATCTCAGGACACACAAGTCGACTATGCTTCGGTCGCTCACCTGCGGTCGAATGGACAAGCAGAAAGAGCAAATGGCCTAATTCTCAAAGGACTGAAACCCCGACTGATGCATGATCTCAAACACGCAGCAGGCGCTTGGGTCGATGAACTTCCATCAGTTCTTTGGGGTTTGAGTACAACTCCTAATCGGTTGACTGGACGAACTCCTTTCTTTTTGGTCTATGGAGCCGAAGCTGTCCTACCAAGTGACCTGCTCCACAACGCACCCTGAGTCGAGCTCTTCTTTGAAGAAGAAGCAGAACAGGCCCGACAAGATTCAGTCGATCTCTTAGAGGACGAAAGAGAGATGGCCTTGATCCGGTCGACCATTTATCAGCAAGACTTGCGTCGATTCCACGCCAGGAACGTGAGGAGTCGAGCCTTTCAAGATGGAGACTTGGTTCTTCGAGTGGATCAACAGAAGCCACACAAGCTCGCCCCTGCTTGAGAAGGCCCCTTCATCATCACCAGAGTTCTCCACAATGGAGCATACCATCTTTACAGTGTCGAGCATGAGAAAGACGAGCCACGAGCTTGGAATGCGGAGTTGCTCCGCCCCTTTTATACTTAAGTACTCATTAGAATAAAGTGTAATAAGAAGTACCTTTGTAATTTGTTTATCTAAGACAAGAGCTTTACAGTCTTCTCACATGATTGTTGTTGTTTTTATTTACCTCTGAAATCCCCCAGTGGGTGGGCTTAGCCGCGAATCCGTTCTGCCTAAGTTCGAAAGAAAATCCTACCGAGTGATGAGCAAGCCTCTCACTCGGGGGGCTTAGCCGCGAATCTGTTTCGCCTAAGTTCGAAAGAAAATCCTACCGAGTGGTGAGCAAGCCTCCCACTCGGGGGCTTAGCTGCAGTCCAGTACTCGCCTAAGTTTATAAAATCCTACCGAGTGGTGAGCAATCCTCCCACTCGGGGGCTTAGCTGCAATACAGTACTCGCCTAAGTTTAAAAAATCCTACCGAGTGGTGAGCAATCCTCCCACTCGGGGGCTTAGCTGCAGTCCAGTACTCGCCGAAGTTTAAAAAATCCTACCGACTGGTGAGCAATCCTCCCACTCGGGGGCTTAGCTGCAGTCCAGTACTCGCCTAAGTTTTTAAAATCCTACCGAGTGGTGAGCAATGCTCCCACTTGGAGGCTTAGCTGTAGTCCAGTACTCGCCTAAGTTTTTAAAATCCTACCGAGTGGTGAGCAATCCTCCCACTCGGGGGCTTAGCTGCAGTCCAGTACCCGCCTAAGTTTTTAAAATCCTACCGCATGGTGAGCAATCCTCCCACTCGGGGGCTTAGCTGCAGTCTAGTACTCGCCTAAGTTTTTAAAATCCTACCGAGTGGTGAGCAATCCTCCCACTCGGGGGCTTAGCTGCAGTCCAGTACTCGCCTAAGTTTTTAAAATCCTACCGGGTGGTGATCAATCCTCCCACTAGGGGGCTTAGCTGCAGTCCAGTACTCGCCTAAGTTTATAAAAAACGTTCCCTAAGAGCAGCACCACCAGTACAACGTACGCTCCATCCCTACCCGCAAGGACGACGAGGTGTAGGTCGATCGCTGTCCTCTTCTCCGAGCTACGCCACAAATACAACGTACGCTCCATCCTTGTCCGCAAAGACGACGAAGCGCAGGTCGACTGCAACCTGCTCCTCCGAGCTACGCCACAAATACAATGTACGCTCCATCCTTGTCCGCAAGGACGACCAAGCGCAGGTCGACTATAGCCTTCTCCTCCGAGCTACGCCACAATTACAACGTACGCTCCATCCTTGTCTGAAGGACGACGAAGCACAGGTCGACTGCAACCTTCTCCTCCGAGCTACGCCACAAGTACAACATGCGCTCCATCCTTGTCCGCAAGGACGGCGAGGCATAGGTCGACTGCAACCTACTTCTCCGAGCTACACCACATATACAACGGAGCAGATCCCAAAAGCAATCGCAAGCATACTCAAAAGCAATTCAGATAAATCCTAAAGTTCCAAGCAACAAATCAAAGTATTCGAGCATCAAGCCCGAAGGAGTTTAATGGTTACAACAATCACTCGGCATTCCGAGGTAAATTTAAGACAAGGTCAAATCTCATAGTTTGTTCACTCGGCAGGAGGAGGGCTGGCGGGTTCGACAAATTCGTCCAAGTCGATTCCATCCGTGATCCGAGTGGCAGCAGTGATGAAAGTCTGCATAAAGGACTGGAAGTCGTGCCTTTTGGTGTTGGTGACCTTGATTGCCGCCAGCTTGTCTTCTCGAGCTTCCTTGTAGTGGACTCTTACCAAGGACAACGCCACGTCAGCACCACACCGGGCAGAGGACTTCCTCCATTCTTGCACTCGACCAGGGATCTCGTCGAGCCGAGCCATCAGAGATTCCAGGTCATTTTGAAGCATCGCCCTTGGCCAGAGTAATGGGTTGATTCGTGAGACTGCCACCTTCAGACGCGCGAGGTAACTTGTGACGCTGGTGACACAGGACTCCAGTCGGAGCACGTTCATGGCAGTTTTGTCGCAAACTGGAGAAGCGATAGGGTCCAGACCCGTCTTGATCCTCCTGGTTTCCTCGTCAAAGTTTTGGCAGAATTCTGCAGTCGAAGAGTTAGTGAGTCAACTGGACAGGATTAACTTACAAGTAGCAAAACAGTCGGTTTAAAAGGAGTACCTTCCGGCATAAGATAGAGCTTCTTAGCAAGAGTTCTCAGATAGGCTTCCATGTCATTTCTCTTGCGGACCGCAGACTCCAACTTCTCATTCAGGGCAATTTTTTCCTTCTTCAGATGACTCACTTCTCGGTTAGACTCATTGAGACAGGACTTCAGCTTGTTCGCCTCCCCTTCCAATGCTCCAACTGAAGCCAGCTTCTCGTCTGCAAGGGCAGTCTTATCTTGGGCTTCCTTCTGCGCAGCTGCAAGGTCCAAGTCCTTCTTATCCAGAGCCAACTTCATTTTCTCTACAAAGAAGCAATCGGATCAAACAAGAGAACGAAGAAATATCTTAAAAGACGATCGACATTAACAGTCGACTTGCAGTTACCTTCCATACCAGCAGCTTCATCTTGAGCTTTCTTCAAATTCTGTTGGGCCAGCTCCAAGTCAAGGTTGAGTTGCCTCTGCTTCTCCTCAAGTTCAGCAAACTTGTAAATGAGAGTACAAGATTTCTGCAGGAGGTAAAAGATGTGTCAATCGATTGTGGTTATTTACTCAGACCCTAGCCGACTGCCAGCAGTCGACTATGGTCTCAGGGACTACACCCAGCGGGTGCACTTGGCGTGCCCCCACTGATTCAGACCCAACTCAACTGGTCCGCCCGGGTCGAGTATAAAAAAACAAAGAGAAGAAAAGAAATATTCAGATCCCGACCAACTGCCAACAGACGACCGCGGTCTCGGGGACTACACCCAGTGGGTGCACTTGACGTGCCCCCACTGGTTTGGATCTCATTCGACCGGCCAGACCGGGTCAAGTAGAAGAAAAGAAAGTCAAAAGAACTCAGACCCCAGTTGACTGCCCGCAGTCGACTGCGGTCTTGGGGACTACACCTAGTGGGTGCACTTAGCGTGCCCCCACCGGTTCAGATCCTACTCGCCCAGACCAAGTGGAAGAGCGCAAATACCAAAGACAACAAAACACCCAGTGGGTGTACAGATTCGACGCAAATATTTCGGGTAGCATATCCTAATAGAACAAGGTCAGTCGAAAGTTTACTTACCTGGACATTGGCCCGGAGAGCAGAGTTGGCGTCGTAAGCAGCTTGGCTATTCTCGTGCACCATCTTCATCCGCTCCATCATCACGTTAGCCTGACGGATGGCTTCCGCAGCCGCGTCCGACTGGTTTTCCAGAACATGGTAGTTGGTGAAGAAGGGAGCAGTCGTCCCAGGTTCGTCAGCTTGGAGCTCCAGAGCGTGAGATTGGATGACTGAAGGAAACACTGGTACAATGAACGGTCCAGTGCGCTCACTCGACAAGGGTACAGCGAAAGTTACAGAGGCCCCGCCTGCGTCTTCACATTGATGGACGGTTGGTGTTGTCATTGGTCCCTGCTGAGACGTCTTGCCAGCTGCTACTTTTTTGTTCTTTCTGGGCCTAGGGGCCGCATCTTCATCATCATCTAGAAGATCGTTGACGTTGGGTGGAGCTGCAGAGAGATCAGTCGACCACAAGTGAATCACTAGAATTCAATCGACCGAGTAATCAAGAACAAGATCATAAGAGTTTTTACCTGGGTTGGAGGTAATCGCGTCTTCCATCTCCTCGTCTCGATATTGGTAGGAAGAGGTTCCCGATGCAGCAGCACAGCAAATGTCCACACTCAGTCGGTTATGTTCTGTTGCTCGAGTCGATGAAAAGAACAGATTAGATGATTACCTGGAGATGGTGGGGACGATCACTTTGATTCTGGGCAAAGCCTTCGGTGGTTTAGAGGAGGTGGCTTTCGATGCTTTTGGCGCAGGAGGCGGCACAACCTTGAGCTGCTTCGATGCCGTCTCAGTCGGTGCTGGGGAAGACGTCCGAGGGCGCTTCAAAGTTTGCCCAGTCGGCTCAGTCGCCAGGATCGGGGTGCTCACCGGGTTGTGAGCGTGCTTGGATCTCCTCTCTCTGCGAGGAGGTGAATCGACCTCTTTGTCATCACTCGAGTCGTCGCTCTGCTCGTCCTCCTCCGCATCCGAGTGCCACTCACCACTCTCGCCCCTTCCTCGACGTCTTGCTCCTGCACTCCATTGGGCATCGAGTACATATCAATGAGAGCCTGAAAGGACAACGAGCAAAAGAAATAGAGTCGACCATCAACAAAGTGCTACACATTGAATCGAGAAGATACTTGACAATGCAGAATCACACCTGTTTCGGCTGGCGCGAGTGATCGAATGGAATCACCCTCCTAGACCCCCGGGGATTATCTTTGTTGCTGGTGATTCCTCTCAGCCACTTCTCCACCGTGTCTTCACTAATGTCCTCCGGGTGGATCCGAGTGGAGTCCTCGAGACCCGAGTACATCCACATCGGATGGTCACGGGCTTGGAGCGGTTGGATGCGTCGACTGAGAAAACCTCCAGCAGGTCCATCCTAGTCACCCCGTCGCGGACAAGTTGGACGACCCGCTCGACCAACGCCTTGACCTGCGCCTTCTCTTCTGGGATCACCCTCAAGGAGGAGGGCTTCTCCACTCGAGCCAAAGAAAAAGGGGGAAGTCCAGTCGACTGACCCGGGGTCGGCTGGTCCTTACAGTAAAACCAGGTCGACTGCCAGCCCCGGACCGAGTCAGGAAGGATCATCGCTGGGAAGGTACTCTTGTTCCTCATTTGGATTCCAAGGCCCCTGCACATCTATATCACGTGCGTCCTCTCGTCACTCGGGTTGGCCTTCTTGACCGACTGGGAGCGGCAGGTGAATATGTGTTTGAAGAGACCCTAGTGCAGTCGACAACCCAAGAAATTTTCGCACATTGACACAAAGGCAGCCAGATACACTATGGTGTTTGGAGTAAAGTGGTGGAGTTGAGCCCTGAAGAAGTTCAAAAAGCCACGAAAGAAAGGGTGGGGAGGCAAAGAGAATCCGCGGTCGACATGAGTGGCGAGGAGAACGCACTCACCCTCCAGCGGCCGCGGCTCGATCTTGTTCCCCGGGAGCCGCACCGATTCATGGGGGATCAGTCCCCCCTCCACCAGGTCGTCGAGGTCGTCCTGGCTGATCGTCGAGCGGATCCAATTGCCCTGTATCTAGCCCGGTGGCAGGCCAGATCTTGACGAGGATCCACCCCGGCTGGTCCTCTTGCCTTTCGCCTTCGCGGTCGCCTTCTTCGCGCGCTCCAACGCCACCGTCTTATCCTTTCCCATGGCGGCCGATCGAGTCCGAGCGAGGCTACGACGCCGAGAGCAGAAGCGGGCGTAGCGGAGAAGTTTGAGGAAGAAGAAAGAGAATGAGGGCGCACTGTTCAAAAGCCCGGTCCGGTGCCTTTTATAAGGTCACTTCCGAGTGACTGACTTGTAGGCCCGGATGATCTAAACAAATCCCGCAACAGTCGCGCGCGCGATACGTGGCGAAAAAGGTGGTGCGGGAATCGAGGCGAACGGCCTAATCCGTCCCGATTACCACGGCCTCGCCCGTCCAGCGCGCTTCCCGAAATTCTTGTCCCGCGAAATCCACGGAGAGTAGAACAACTTGTCAGACGAAAAACATCCTCCGCATCATCATTCGGAACTCTACCGTAAAAGTTCACTCGACAAAAACTAAGAATGGACCAAGGCGACTGAAAAATAAGTTGGTGTCATCCCCTCAGTTCATTGATCCGGAGCAAGATATACTCATAGCACGAAAAATGAGTCGGAAGTGTTCTCAACTCCTTCCTCAATCAAACCTTGATCCATTTGGGGGCTAATGATGAAGACACATACCTAGGGTAGGGTGATGGATCTGTTCAAGACACCCTCCCCAAGGACATCCCTAAAGATGCCAGGAGCATTCAAAGAAAAATCATCATCCACTCAACCATGAAGCCATGTTCCACTCGACAGTCTTGAAGACACTCGACCGAACGGACAACCACTCGACTACTAGAAGATCTAGAGCCACTCCACTCTGCAACAGTCGGAATTTAAGTCGTAGCCTTAATGGTCATTATGTACTTTTATTAGAGGCGTTACCAGTAACGTCTCCATCTTTATGTACCTTAAACCCTTTGCAACTGAGGGAGGGAGGGGTCTGGTGAACTCTATATAAGCCACCCCCTCCTCAGGGACAAGGGTTCGCACCCCCTGTAACACACACGCATATAATCCAGTCGACCGCCTCCGGGATCCGAGACGTAGGGCTGTTACTTCCTCCGAGAAGGGCCTGAACTCGTAAAACTCGTGTGTACAACTCCTCCATAGCTAGGATCTTGCCTCTACATTCCTACCCCCCATTCTACTGTCAGACTTAGAACCACGACAAGGACAGAGCCCGCAAGAAAAATAATCAACAAAGAAGGGGTACCGATTTGGGGCAGCCTCGGCACAGTTGGCGGGGATGACGCGCGTGGCCGGATGACCCAAATTCTCTCCCCCCGTCTTCACTCCCCACAGGGGCCTGAAGGAGTCCCGAAGCTCGAACACGTCGACCGTCAAGGGGAAGAAGGCGGACTGCATCCGCTGCACTGGCAGCGCACTCTCCGGCGGCTCCACGGCTCCGGCGTCCTTGGCCACTCCCTTGCCCTTGGTGAATTTTGGCACCATGGCGAATGGGGGAGGAGGGCAGGACAGAGGGCGGCGGAAGCGCAACGACGGCAAGCGGGGATGAAGCTTAAGGAAGAAGAGGAAGGAAGTTGGAGGTTTCTGAGACTGGGGTTGCGCGGAGGGTAAAAGGAACAGTGCGCCCGCGGTTATCCCTTTTTATGGGGTAGCCGTGGGGCGCGCTGCCCATTTACTGCGACGTGACGCATGCGTGTGGAAACCGTCGCACGCATGCCGCCCACGTCACGCACACCCCTCCACGCCACGCCACGCGCGCGGGTCGTGGGAGGCGGAGCACGCAAAGAATCTTACCACGGTAAAAACCGCCCCACCTGCCCGCGCACCGTTTTGGGCCTGGCCCCAAAACGCGTTGCGCTTATGGGTGGCCCAGGCCCGGGGGCTCCTGTCGGTGTACAAAAATAGGGGCGCATCTTTGTACCCCTTTTCCTATGCACGGGCAATCAGAGCCGCGCCCACGGCCACACCAAGAAGAAAGAGGGAGGTGAGCCAAGGTAAGATCGAAGCCCAAGACAATCAAAGCAACGCCAAGGCCAAGACCACAAAGAGCGGAGGGACGAAGCAAGTTCCCCCGGCAAGACCCTTGCTGGGTGGCCTCAGCAGCCCCGGCAAGACTCTTGCCGGGACAGCTCGCCCCGCACCAATAGAGCGAGCCACCCTTGAGCCCACGGCCCCCAGTGTCATCATCAGCGTGGGGCCAGGGCTCGGGAAGGCACCCCTGTGGTGGCATGTAGATCTTTGTGAAGACATATTCAAGATCATATTAGAAGATGACGATTCCCGGCAAGATCCTTGCCAAGGAAGGCCAACAAACCCCCGGCAAAATCCTTGCCGGGGACAACAACACACCCCGCCAAGGACCTCGCCAAAGATGTTGGCAAGGCCACCGCCAAGCCCACGCCAACCAAGCTTCCACCGCCTTTCGCATGCAGCTGCCAGCCCAACCAGCTGGGCGGGCACCTACGTGGAAACATGCAGCTCCCAGGCCAAGTCATCAAGCGCCTGCATGGCGGCATGCAGAACTTCGTGAAGGCTCCACCACCGTGCCAACTCAGCTGCCTGCCTACCTGGCACCGCACGCATCCTTGGCCGAGGCGCGTGTCGAAGCAAGGAGGAGCGCGACGGACGGGATGGGCCTCGCCCCCGTCCCCGATAAAGCAAGAAGACACCTAAGCGATGCATTAAATGCACCTTGTCCTGTAATACGAGGGATAACCTCGTGCCACTGTAGACCTTTCCACCTCCTGTGTGCCACTGTGGCAACCCCATTTTCCTATAAAAGGAGGCCCGAGGCGATGAGGAGAGGGATTCGGTTCTTTCGAACCACACGCTAACCACAGCTAGTTCAAGAGCTCAAGAACTCTCAGAAATACACCCACCAAAGCAGGACTAGAGTTTTACGCATCCTCGTGTCCTGAACGAGGGTAAACGATCATTGTGCTATCTACTAGCCCTGCTCTCCTCGCAACCATGCGCCTCGGCAACCGTAGTAGGGATTCTTGTGATCCCATAGGTGTCGTTCCACACCGACAGAGACTGACGACGGGGGCCATGACCAATCTGGCCCCCAGCCGAACACCATTACGGAGACTAGTACAACTCCGGAATCAAGCAGGCAACCCCCTTTGAAGGAGGGGGCAGCACCGACTCCACTGGCAACCTCCATTAATCCGGAGGCACTGGACACCCTGACGGAAGAACTTCAACTTGCTTCCGTCGTGGAGGAGCATCGTACCCTGATGGGTTCAATGACCTCGACCATATTAACAAGCGGTTCGATGAGGCGCAAGGTACATATTTGTACGATTGAAATTATATTCGAGTGTGGAGTTTGAAGCTAACACACTTTCTTGTGTAAATGATTTGCAGCTAGTGCGGCCGAGATTGAGACTCTCAAGGGCGTCCTGTCGCAAGTCCAAGAATAGGAGAGGGTGAGTAGAGCGGCTGCTGATAAAGAGACTACAGATTTAAAGGCCGAGCAGGCCACCCGCCGCCAGTATGGGGAGAGAGTGACCGAAGTCAAGCAAGAGCTCAAGGACGCTACTCGTAAGTGTGAGGCCTTGGAGGAGAAGAATAAGACTCACGCAGACGAACTATCCAAGGCTCTCCAACAGGCCAGGGAGGCGCGGACTATGTCCCAGGAGGCCCACGAGGAGATCAAGTAGGCTGAACAGATAGCGGCTGGTAAGCTCGTTCTTTTGCACAGTAAATTCAGCAATCGAGAATACTCCCTGCTGTGTTGCCCAATATGCGACTCTATCCTAAAGGAACTCGAAGGTCCCACCAAGGATAGAAGCGCATATCAAAGATGCTTTTGCAAGGTGGATATCATTACATCGTACCATTACATAATAGTCGGGATACATACAAAAGGCAAACAATGCCACAAGAATACATAAATACATCTACATAGAACAACATCCGACTACGGATGAAACACAAATAGAAACATCAAACGACATCCACCCTGCTAGCCCAGGCCGCCGACCAGGAACCTAACCCAAGATCGACGAAGAAGAAGAAGAACTCCAACACAAGCAAAACATCACTCTCGCGTTAATGAACATCGCATTACCTGTACCTGCAACTGTTGGTGTAGTAATCTGTGAGCCACGAGGACTCAACAATCCCATTACCATGGGTATCAAGACTAGCAAAGCTTAAAGGGGTATGGAAAGGATAAGTGGTGAGGTTGCAGTAGCGGCTAAGCAATGTATGGTGGCTTACTTACGAGTACAAGAATAAGATGAGAAACTACGCAAACGGTCGCCAACTAGTGATGATCAATAACTGATCCTGAACTACTTATGTTCAAACATAACCCAACCATGTTCTCCTCTCGAACTTCCCTAAAAAGAGAGAATCACGGTTACGCAACGCACGCGGTTGATGTATTTTAGTTGAGTTTACTTCAAGTCCTCTACAACCGGATATTAACAAATTCCCATCTGCCACATAACCGCGGCATGGCTCTCGAAAGTTTAAACCCTGCAGGGTTGTCCCAACTTAGCCCATGACAAGCTCATGATCCACAGAGACAATCCTCCATCACGGGACCCTCCGATCAGACTCAGAATCCCGGTGCACAAGACATTTCGAAAATGGTAAAACTAGTCCAGCAAGACCTCCCGTCGTGCCGACACCCTGATAGTAGACGCGCGTATCTAGTCTCGGGCCACGATGGATGAGCGAAGCATACAAGATCCAGATACCCCAAGTTGCCTAGGGGCGGTCCCGCATGGTGCTCTAGTTTGGGACCAGCACCATCGGCACTGCCCCCCTGTATGTAGAAAATCCTCGGGCTCATGACGCCCTATGCCAATTAATTATTAGGTTCAAGTATTATTATGGCAAATGTTAAAATCAATGTTAGGCCTTGCTGGAACAGTTTTATTCAAAGCGAACTGTCAAGAGGAGCCCATAAACCCTCACCGTGTTAGGGACGCGAAATGAAGGAACATAACACCGGTATGACGGAAACTAGGGCGGCAAGAGTGGAACAAACACCAGGCATAAGGCCGAGCCTTCCACCCTTTACCAAGTATATAGATGCATTAATTAAATAAGAGATATTGTGATCTCCCATGATGTCCATGTCCCAACATGGAACAACCTGCAACTAGCAACGCTATAAAAGGGGCTGAGAAAAGTGGTAACATAGCCAAACAACAGTTTGCTAGGAAGGGTGAAAAGGTTAGAGGCAATCATGGCAATTTGGGAGGCTTGATAAACAAGTGATAGGTAGCGCGACATAGAGATAGCATCGAGACAACTAGCATAGCAAAGATAGTAGTGAGATCCAAGGTGACGTTCATCTTGCCTGAAATCCCGCTATGAAGAAGAACTAGTCCATGAAGAAGACAAAGCCACGTAGTCAGATGAATCCTCACAATCACAACGAAACAGGAACTATCAAGAAGGAGCACAACCGGAAAGAAGAAAACAACATAGTAAACACACAACACATGAACAAGGCATGATGCACAACCAAGTATGATGCATGACAAGATTAAACGATGTTACTCATTGCAAGAGATGAAGCATATGCAAACTACCTATTTAGGCAAGTTTAAATGAGGCCGGAAATAACAAACAACAATTCTAGAAAAATCCCCATATGCATATTTCAAAGTTGGTACTGTTCTAACTAAAACACCATTTTAATGTTGTTAAACAGGGAAATAAAGTGCACCAAGTTAATCTATGCATTTTTCTAGACATGTTACATATATAGTTTATTTAATTCGGAGCTACGGTTATTAAGTTATGAAATAAACCATTTTAACATGTCATTCATGCAAAATAATGCAAACAACAAGTTTAAATATTTTAAACATGGATGAAAGTTGCAGATTGTGAGACTATACCAAATTCTAAGAATTTTAGATGTATAGTTTGTTTAATTTGGATGCATGCATATTTAGTTATTAACAATGCAAAACAATGGCATTTCAGTAAATTAGAATGCAATGGAAAAATGCTAAAATACACAAACTGGGGAAAAAATATGCACGGGCCGGATTGCAGCACCGTGCAGCGGCCAAGAAGCGAATTTGGCCTAAGTGGTTGTTTGCGTGATTGGGAAAAAAGGACACAGAGGAAAATAATTAAGGCTCCATGTGATTCGATCCCAGGACCTCCTAGTTAAAAACTAGGGTGCTAGCCACTGTCGTAGCCTGCTATTTGTGATACAAAGAGGGGTCAGCTTTAGATGAAGCTGCTCCTCAGTAGCTAGGAAATGAACAACATCCAAAAAACAAAACAAAGAAAAAGGGGTACCATCCTGGGATTCGAACCGCAGATCCCCTGGATATGCCCGAGATGAGCTAAACACTGCGCTGCTGCAATACTAGTGTGCAAGGAGGGATTCAGACTTAGATAAACTGAAGAAGGCCGGGGCTTTCTTCTACCTGGAGGACGACTGTTTCTCGTCGGCGACAGGAACAAGCAGCAGCGACTGCTGCGACTACCAAGCGCTGGCGGGGGGTGCGGAAAAGGCTTGCGTGGCCGTGGTGGGATGGGCACATGAGGTGTGTGCTATGTAGGAAGGGCGTAAGGCCAAGCCTTGATGCCCATGGCTACGGCCATGGCTAACGACTGGAATAGAGACATGTGCGTGTGGATGCACACTCGCGCAGGAGCATAGTATGCACAGAACGCGACGACGTGCGGTGTTCCGCGAGGCAGGGTGAGCATGTGGTGAGCAGGAAAAATAAAACAAAGTGAGGCGAGGTGCAGAAGCTTGAATACGAGTCGTCCATGGTGGACAATCTCGGACAGCGTGGATTGGCGACTACGCAGATGTAAACTACTGGGAAAGAAGGTGGGGAGGTGCGGATCATCACCGTGGGGCTGCTGTTGGAGTCATACGAGGTCGGTGGAGACCAGAGATGGCGAGAAGACGCACTAATCGGGGTGGTGCTCTTCCGATTTGAGAAGCAGGGGAAGAAGCCGTTGAGGATGGGGTACTGGACTTGGCGATCCGGGGCTCGGAGAGGTGCGGGGATACACCGGAGAGGGTGAGGCAAGGCGCTGAATGTCGGAGGTGTACGGGTGCAGCACGAAGAGGAAGCAGGGGAAGAAGACCTTGACGGGGAGGCGCTCGTGGGCTTGGTCACTTGCGTGCCCGGGGAAGACGTCGATGAAGCGCATGGCGACCCTCGAGGAAGAAGATGACAACGAGCTGGGAGGATCACGCTGGAGAAGGGCTCGGGCTCTTCTCGACCATGGCATCAGCGAAGCGTGGGCGACCTACCTGGAGTAGTGGCTGCGTGGAGGAATGTAGGAATGGGAAGAGGAAACCCTAGGGGATCGCGGGGATGCTTTATAGGAGGGCTCGAAGGTGTGGATGGTGCGGGCACTCGGCCACGGTGGCCATGTGCCCTGCTCTCCCAGAGTTTTCACTACAAAAATACACTTCCGTGATAATACGTGTTTGTCACAGTAGGTCACATTTTCTGTCATGCATGTACATCCATGACAAATTTATGACAGAATCAAGATAGTCATACATGTGTTGTCTTAGAAGTGTTCCATGACATTACCAAAATTATCATCACGGAAGTGTCCACTTCCATGACGATAAATCACGCGTCATGGAAGTGCTTTCGTCAAGGGTGACCGACACATGGCATCCACCGTAACGGGACGCCGTTAAGCTATCGGGTCCGGTTTTGGATCCTATAACCCGCTAAAAAATTGGACCAATGAGGATTTTCCACGTGTAAAATTCTCATTGGCCGGAGGAAACACGTGTTGGCTCCCCGTTGGGACGGATGTCATCCATTCATTGGACAAGAGGCACCTATGATACGTCGACATGTGGCACGGCCCAATAGAGGCACATTCCGGTTAAAAGGCCGGCCTGTTTGACTTGGTCAAAAGGTAACGGGCCGGCCCACGGAAAGCCTGTTAACGGCCTGTTTGTATATAGCCCATTTACGGCCCGCTAACTCATGGCCCGTTACGGCCTATCCGAATTAAGCCCAATAGCTTCATCTAGGCCTTCCAATATGATTCCAGCCCATTGTAACTTCCAGCCCATGTATGGCCCATGATGTCTTTTGGCCCATACGAGACGATTTGTAACTCTTGTCCCATTAACGGCCCATGGAGAATCTGGCCCGCAATGAACAGTGTACGGCTTTATACCCATTAAGGACCCATTATTCCATTGGGCCGTTTCCAACCCGTGTTATCTTTCGGCCTTCTCAGGGCCCATTTATTCTTGGGCTCATTTCCAGCATTCGGTTACTTATGACCCATCATTGGACTTTTCTGCCTGTGGGCCAAATTTAGCCCACAGTTACAATTGGCCCATTTGTGGCCCATTACTCTATTGGGCCATTTTCATAACATCATCAAATACGGCCGATTAACGTCGGCCTGTTATTGTCCGCCCGTGAACGGACGATTCAAAATCTAGCCCATTTACAGCCCGTAATGTGGTCTGTTATTGGACCATGTTTGGCCTATCGATCATACGACACGTAGAAGGCCCATTGATGCTACGACCCGTAGAAGGCCCATTCATGCTACGGCCCGTACGAGGCCCATTCTTTCTAGCCCTAAGAAGGCCCATTGTTTCTACGGCCCGTAGGAGGCCCATGGTAACTATAGTAAATATGTAGCCCATGGTTATTGTGGCCTAGTTTTTTAAAAATTAGGTTATTACGGCCACTAGAAATCCGCGGAAAAAGAACTGCACTGACTACAAGCAAACAAATGAACAAGACAACAAGGAAATAAATAAGCAAGCAACTTACGCTAGGCTATCACGGCTATTACACATATTACATCCACTATGCATCAAAGTTCGCCACCAGTGCAAATATAGGAAACAAAGCAGCATATCATATACACTGGTTGTCAAAGTAGGCGACTAGTGCAAATAAACGTTGCAGCAAAACAAGTCCAGAACTGAAACCACTTCAGAAGATCTCAAGAAACAATATCCTGGGTACCCATAATGCTAGCAAGATGCTTAGCAAGCTTATTAGCTTTCTCTTGTTTGGCGCTTAAATCCTCCAGCACTTGTTGTTGCACCAGAAAGTACACATTCGAATTCTGCAGGGACTTCGTCAGTCCTTCGGCTTCCTGTCGCATAACATCTGATCGATGTCTTTCAACTTGAAGTTGAGACTGAAGAAGCCGAACCGATTCAGGCAGCGAGTTCGAAGAGCTGGTGCCAGCAGTAGTAGCTAGTAACTCGAACACTACATCAAGACAAGACTTTGGGCTTGTCTTAGTGTCTTCAATATAGTTTTTATCAGCTTTCTTGGAGACCAGTAGGGATGTCTCACTATCTTGAACCTTATCTGCATTACTTCCTTTACCATTGCATAACGGGGTACTCTTCTCCAATATTTTATCCGCGTTCTAAAAGAGAAACAAACAAACACATCACATGTTTACAATGTAGCATATGAAACTCATTTTGGTAAACCAGTTCAGTAGTAAGGTGGACAGGATAATAGGATGAAACAAACATATATCTATGTAGTATGGTCACTGTATGGTCTATATCATTTTAGTTTATGTTGCCAAATCAAGATAGATACAGTTTGAATCATATCTATTTAAGACAAAGCAACATAGACAAAATATAAGTGTGGGAAACTACACAACAATAACAACACTTGTAATGTGCATGGCATTAGAACATAACTGTTTATTCAATTGAAACTGAAATCAATATAGAGCAAGTTACAACAACAAACACGTTAAAGAAACAGGTGTAAAACATACCTGTTGCGCCATTTGAGTTTCAATTGCATCCTTCAATTTGAAATTAGTTGGTATGAGTAAATACAGTGATGCAAGAGCAAAGTAGTATGAACCATAGCTACAGAACTTGACCTGAGAACAAATATTCTTCTGCTTCAAGCGTTGACTTGGGGTTCGGAATGGTGGTCCTCGTGCTTTGAGCACTGCAGTTGCCTTACTAACTACTCGTGTTTGGGTGCTCTGTGGTGGCGACGGTGATGTGTCAACTGGAACTGGGTTACTATCTGCTAGGGTTGGGGTTAGAAGGGGTGTAGCTAGTTCTCTGTCCAACTGGGTAGGGGTACAATCTGTGTGAGTCTGAGTTATGTGTGGTGGGGCTGGTTCTTGGGCAAATACAACCATGGTTCTACCTGCATCGATAGGTAGCACAATCTTTTCTGAAGATCGTGTTTTTACTCCCACAGATACTGCCATCACCCCCTCCAATTGAAATGGCTGATAAACAAGAAAAGTAATTGAATGTATAGACATTGTAAGATAGACAGGTGCAATGGATAGTAGGGAAGAAAACATAGCATGAAATAATTCACATTTACGGTGTCTAAGCAAAAAAGTAGCAGGACATAATTTCACATATATGATGGCTAATTAAACATGATAGCACAACACAATTTCAAATGTATGATGGCTAACTAAACAGGATAGAATGACATAATTCAAAATATGATGACTATGTAAACAGGATGAGATGACATAACTATATTATGTCTTTAGAAAATGGGTTGGCATGCCATAATTCATATACATTCTGTCTATGTAAACATCTTGGCATGATATAATTCAAATATATGATTTATATACTAGGCAAGTGAGTAGAGGGCAATCGCATATATGATGTGTCAACTAAGGAGATGGCATTCAATATAGTGCATATGATGTAAAAACTAAGCATTGCAATACAACATATGCATGATATGAGTAATATAACCCTGCCATGTTTGAGCATACACCTCAGGGGGATAATAGGACTGGTTATCTGCCTCTGAATCCTGCTCTAAAGAGCTATCTATAACCAGCAAGATATCTGCTTCAGCAGTTAGCATTGTCTGCTCTGAAGACCTTGTTTTCACTCAAGATTTCTCCATCACCAATTCAAATGGCTGATGCACAGGAAGAGCAATTGAATATACAAACATTGTCAACAAATGCAACAAGAAATACAAAAAATGATGGCATGATATAATTCACATATATGACGCTTGGCTAAACAACATGGCATTGCATAATTCACATACATAATGCCTTGCAACAAGATAGCATTGCATAATTCACATATATAATGTCTTGCAACAAGATGGCATTACATAATTCACATATATGGTAATTAGACACTAAACAGGTGGCATTCACACAAAGCATGTCTAAACTAAGCAAATGACATAGCAATGCAAGATACCATACGCACGATATGAGCAACATAGCTCTGCCAAGTTAGACCATGCACCTCAGGGGGGATAGGACTGGTAATCTGTCTCTGAATCCTCCTTTGAGGAGCTATCCATAACCAGCAATACATGTGCTTCGTCAGATAGCATTGTCTGCTCTGAAGACCTTGTTTCCGCTTCAGATTTTTCCATCACCGTGCCGAATGGCTAATGCACAGGAAGAGTAATTGAATGTACTAAGATTGCTGAAAAATTTAACACGTAATAAAAAAATAATGGCATGATATAATTCACATATAAGATGACTAGCTAACCAGGGCGGCACTGCAAAATTCACATATATGATGCCTGGCTAAACAAGATGGCATTGCGTGATTCACATATACGATAAAGAAAGTAAACAGATGGCATTGACACAAAGCATGTCTAAACTAAGCAGATGACATATTTGATGTATCCAGTAAGCAATGGAAGGCACCATATGCATATATTACCAACATCAACATGCCAAGTTAGAGCGAAGACCTCAGGGGGTAAATAGGAGTGGTCTTCTCCTTCTGAAGACCCCTCAGAACAGTTATCTTCCTCTTGATTACGATCCGAAATGGGTGGAGGGGGGTTTCCTTTGCGCCCACCATGGAGCGACGTCTGCATTTAATTTTATTGCAATGCAAGGCTCGTGTATTTTGCTCTACATGTTCAGTTCCATTGTGTACAATAACGGACATGCATAGGAATGAAACATAGTGAGATTATGTAAGGAGTGCATGCACAAATCCAGAGTGATGGTAGCAAACTATGGATAAACCCAAAACCACTGATAGCAGGCAGATAATAGCTTTAGTTAAAAAATACAAATAATGGCTCCTTTAATGTTTGTTTGCACCCAACATGAAACTCATAGTAGACACCCGAGATTAACCAGATAGTACTTATTGCTGCCCCAATATGTACCCCACAACCATTTAAAAACTCAAGTTTCAGCATTAGTTTGGACCTGACTCGGAGTCTAATAGTGTGACCTCTCTTGCGAACCCGTGTACTCCTCAAGGTCATCTGCTCAGTTGATGATGGTAATGCAGTTGTCGTGGCTACTAGCGGTGGGGAAGAAGATCTGAGGCGGCGGAAGACAGTATGGAGAGTGGATCCCTGTTGTGGTGAACCCTTCCGTCATTGGAGCAGCTGAGATGGGGTGGAACACAGCGCAGCAGGAGCAGGACAAACCACACAAGGTTTTCTTTGACACATATCTGTAACAGAAGTAATTGTGTAAGGGCTTGTTTGAATTTGAGGATTCTACAATGTAGGGATAGGAAATAGACAGGAACAGGATAGGAATGCACGTGCAAAACAGATAATTTAAAAACACAGGATTTATGCCAATCTGGGTGTTTGATTCACAAGAATTGGAAGATCACAGGATGCAAAGAAGCAAGGTGAGACTAAGTCAAACCACAAAAAAATGTACAGTTATAATGCTATTATGCTACTATCTCTTAGTCTTTGTGCTTCATGAATAGGAATTTGAAAAGGAGGACAAGTGGAAATTAAAATTACTACTATTTTTCTTTCAAGGAGACACTAAAGGAACAAATCCTATAGTTTTCCTTTACTCCATTCCTCTGAACCAAATTCATGAATAGTAGTACCATAGGAAACTTTCCAATTTCTATGTTTTTTGTTCACTTTTCCTTTCAAGCACTGGCGATTCTAGTAGGAAGGCTTGAGCAAGGAAAATCCTAAACTCAGAAAATGTTTTTGTGCTACTTCTATTACTTTGGACCCAGGCCACTGCCCTACTAGCTCAACTCCTAGGCACATCGACAAATGAACAGCTCAAACGCGCAAAGATTAATAATGATGGCGTTCAAGAGAGTCCATCATGGATAGCTAAGCTGCCTGGTACCTCACTGCTTGTCATATAGTAGGAGAAACTAATCGTATTTCACGTTACTACGTGTGCTCAGTGGACAATATATATAACATGTAGAGTAAAAAAAGAGATGCAACAAGTGTACAACCTCTTTGGCGAAGCCATGTCGATCTCAGCGTGATTGGGTTGGTCCATGAGGATGATCTGGCTGACTTGGCTGTCGGAGGAGGGGAAGAAGATCTTAGGCGTCTGGAGATGGAGCCCGGGGTACTGCTCCGCTGTGATGGAGGGTTTCGTCGTTGGAGCAGCTCCGGTGAGTTGTACGACGCCGAGGATGAAGCAGGACAAGAGACATAACATTAACCTGAGTGGAATTCTAATAGCATCTCCAATAGATGACGTAAAATACATAACCACAAAGTGCTAGATGTAAAATACATCAGCCGCTCATCTCTGAACTTAACTGTCGAAATTGAATTTAACTATCAAAACTAAACTTAACTGTCGAAACTGATTTTTCTGTCGAAACTGAACGCACTAGTAGCAGAAAAGCAGTAGCAACAGCAGCAGTAGCGCGTGCAAGGGCCGGGGCAGCTGGTCGTGTAGCAGCATCAGGTGAGGGTACCCTGAGCCACCAGCCACCACCGGCCAAACAGCCGCCCTTGCCGCCCGCGGCCGGCGATGCGCCGCCCCAACCGCCCTGAAACCACTCTCCACCGTCGGTCCACCGCCGCCCCGGCCATCCCTCTAGGCCCCCTGTGCCGAGCTTTTTCTCCGACGATCCCCACGCCACCGCGCCACCACCACCACCGACGACCACCACCCCCACCCTAAACCCTAAGATAGATACTGGGGTACCTCTCCGGCGAGCCCACCTCCCCTCTGCAGCTGGTTCTTCCTTAACTCCGGCGAGCCCCCACCCCCTGAAAATTGACTGACCCGAAAGTCGATTCAGTCGACTGAAGTGTAGCTAAATCGGAGCAGCATCACAAGCAAGAGCAAGAGCGAGAGCAGCAGCGTGAGCAAGAGCAAGAGTAGACCAAGCAGGAGACCGAGAGCAAGACCAGAGCAGCAGCGTGGGCGAGAGCTAAAGCAGCAGCAGCTCCTACTAATGTGGACGTCGTCGCCAAGGGAGCGATGCCATGGAGGAAGTGGCCGCAGATGCCGCCATGGATGGAGCCGCGCCGTGTCGGCTCGGGACCGAGCGCCGGCAGCACCGTGAGATCGAATCAAGAAGAAAATGCGGCGATTAGTGTGCCACCTCTTTGGTGGCGCCGATTAGGCCTCATCTTCATCCAAGGAAACGGTGATGATGATGCTCTTCCGGTGGTGCAGGTGAAGACGGTGGTGTGGGAATGGAGGTGGCACGAAAGACGAGGGGAACATCGGGGCAGCTCCTTGGAGGTGGAGGACGGGGTGGCTGAACCGGTGGGACGACAAGATCGATGACGGATCCTCATCTGGTACGGTGGATGAGGGACGTCGAGGTGTTGCTGTGAACGACGTCATCGGGGAAGAGGCTCCGGCTGGGTGGCAGACAGAGGAGGGTGTGGGGCTATCGCGACCTCGGTATACGAATGGGTGGGCGGATGGGATGGGAGTGGAGAACCATGGCTTAGGGACACGCTTGTCCGAAATGTGGGATAAGTTACGAAAGTACCCCCCTTCGATTTGAACTAGGTGGTTCTTTCGGTTCAGGGGTATCACGGGCATTTCACGTGTCGGGATTTCACAAGAGGTGGGAGTTTTCGCGCGCGTTGTAATTTTCGAATAGCATGGCGCGGGTGGAGATGGAGGGAGTTGTCGGAGCACAACGAGACAAATATATATCTTAAATATTTTGGGGTAACAAGGCGCGGGTTGAAGAGGCGGGAGTTTCGCAGCATGATAGACAGAGACGCTAGCTGAAATTTCGGCATAACAAGGCACGACTTGAAATTTCGGGAGAACAAGCTTAACCTGTACCAAAAAAGACAATTCGCACCTCATCACTAGAGAGAGCTATGTCCCATTTTACTATATTACTATAAATGCATTAAAATACAACAAAAAACTAAAAAAAAATTAGGACAACAAACATAACGTGTACAGTACCAAAACAATTTGCACTTCCCTCAACAATAAAAAAACAATGTGTGTTGTCTAGTATATGGACTAAATTTGAGTACATTTTCCCTGTTTGAATGGGATTGTACTCGGGTTAGTTATACAACCATCTAAATATTATCTTCACAACACATGACATGAATACAGGAGAAGTAAATTCCTATATAAATACGAACTACATGTACATACGATCTCAAATTCAAATATATGTATAAATTTTATGTTGAATTCAAGTCATAGTACATGTATGCTCTGGCTAGATGTTCGGAATCTAAACCATGTATGATATACTACGTACAATGTGTTTAACAAGCACAACACACACAAACACCATTTAGACTAGTAAGGTACACGCGCATTGCACGCATGAGATTTGGCAACCAAATTATGAATAAATACCACATTATAGCATGTAAGCTTTGAGTCATATATGCATGATGTAGATGTTCGCTTAATTCTTATAGTTCATTTCATTCAAAATCTATTTTTTATAAGAAAGCTAATCCATTTTAAGATTTATGGAATTGTGCATTATAAGGCATAAAGTAAAAACAAATAATGGCAAATCATGTAGAAAAACATTTGGGCAATTCTGATACGGAAGATTCTAGAACAAAGAAGAAGTGCTTGTGTTTTGAGGTTTGTGCATTATGCTTAAGTTCAACCATGGAATGTTCTAGATTGTACATGTGGCAAAATCTGGTGGAATGTAGATGATATACAACGGCCAGTTGTGCTCAAATTTGCCATTTCCGCACCATCGGATTGGCCTCATCCAACGACCATCTTTCAAAGTTAAAGTTATTCGCGCACTATATAAAAATAAAAAAATATAATATATATAGGGGTATAGATATAGATATGTGATGCGAAAGCCACCCATCATCTCCAATTAGAATAGTGTGTCCATGCACGGATGCAATGTGGCCAAACGATGTTTGCCATCGATATCTCAAATACAAATAAGTCTAACCTTGTTCAATGTGTATACAGTACAACATGCTTGTTTCGAAACCACACCGCACATATCTCAGTTATATTCATGCATGCATGGGTTTCAAACATCATGATCTCTTATTCAAATATTTGAATTCTACTTTACATTGATTATGATGTCACCTAGCCTTTTACACCCACACAGTCATCTTCTCTTTATAATTGTATAATTAACTTTCTCTCATGCATGCATGCACACACAGTACCAGTCGGCATTATCAATCGCACACATGCAATCTTTTTCTTTAGGTCGGTCTCCCATGCGTGCACACACACACCTCCCCCTCCCCATCATATCGGGCATTCTTTATCTCTCACGTGCATGCGCAACGATCGATGTTCCTCTATGTGTGTGTGTATATATAGCTAGGTCTTTCACAGTTTTAAACACAGACCGATCAATCTATATATCTAGTGAGGTATCAACCTCTTTCCCACATCCACATCGATCAATATATACCTCTGTATATAGGATTACATAGCTACTACACCCACATTAATTATATATCCAACGCCCCCTCTCATCATCCATGCCTCCGCTTCATCTCTCAGACACGCGCACAGTGGCGAAGACAGGGGGCAGCAAGGGCCCCCCCTAACATCACTATATATCGAGGCTAATATGAATGTGATCATTAGACAATTGCTGGTAAAATGGTTTAAGTTGATGAATTGGCCCTCCTCATGAAGGATTAGCAATGCTTGCCCCCCTAGCTCATTTATTTTTCATGGATCCATCACTACGTGCAACAGCGCATGTTCTCGTCCCCTCTCTTCAAATATTGATCTTGCACTTGTGCACTCCTTCATAGTCTCCCTCCACTTGGCCCCTCGCACCATCTTCTAGCCCCACCAGATTTTGCCACATGTACAATCTAGCAGACTCAATGGTTGAACTTAAGCATAATGCACAAACCTCAAAACACAAGTGCTTCTCCTTTGTTCTAGAATCTTCCGTATCATAACTGCCCAAACTTTTTTCTAGTTGAATTGCCATTATTTGTTTTTTACTTTATGCTTTACAATGCACAATTCCATGAATCATAAAATAGATTAAGGGCTTCTTTGATTCAAAGGATTCTCAAAGGAATTTTGGAGGATTCTAATCCTTAGGAATTTTTCCTATGTTGGTTGTTTGATTCGTTGGATTGTAAACCATACAAATTTTTCCATAGGATTCATTTGCACTAGATTTCATAGGAAACATCCCATCCACTCAAACCACTTTCAAAGAATCCTGCATTTTTTATGCACAATCAAACACTCGTACAATCCTGTAGGATTCAAGACGACATTACATTCTAATCCCATGTTTTTCCTATTCCCGTGTTTTGGAAGTCCTACGAATCAAAGAGGCCCTAGATTTTTTTTATAAAAACTAATTTAATTTGAATGAGATGAACTACAGGAATTAAACGAAGGTCTACATCAGGCATATATGACTTAGAGCTTACATGCTATAGGGTGGTATTTATTCATAATTTGGTTGCCAAATCTGATACATGCAATGCACGTGTACCTTACTAGTACTTAGAGTATGTGCAAACACATAAATTAGAATTCCAATGGCACGCTACACAGTGTCTCTCTTACAGTTCATGAAGCTACGTGGCACATGTGGAGGCATTGTCGCGACCTCCTTGTGTGGATTGATCACAGTGACGTGCTACTACTTCCAGAAGAATGTACTCGTCCTCTCTGAGCCACACTGGCGGTACATGCACGAAGCGAAGATGTGCACGCATGCCACACACGCACTCATTCCCTCGCACGCACACGCGGGTACACAGGGCGACACATTTTTATACGAAGATCCACCTCATGTGATAATTTGACGCGTGTAAAGTCCTTCATTTCATTGATGGTCAATTAATACAGCGCATGGAAATTGAGTGGACATGAGGGCGGAAGAAAGACATTACTACTCCACTGCGCGCATGCGAGTAGTTAAATCATGGGGTGCCAGTACTTCCATTGGTCCCCTTCGTATTTTGTGCAAATTTTTGACCATATTTGTAAGTAACATAATATTTATGCATGTCATAAAAAGTGGCACAAAAAGGGGGCCAATAAACCAGGACGCAGGCAACATGATCAATTTTTGCTAGGGCTACTGTTGGTGGCCTTTGTATTTAAATATGGATGGAGTGGAGTAGTACTATCTTTATCTTAGCCCCGTAGGGCTCTGCCAGCGCCTAGGCTCGCCTTCCCTCCTCGCCCACCTGATCCCGTCATGGATAATCCCTTAGATCCCAGGATCCCACGGGCTGCCCTCTCGCTGCGGCCCGCAACACTGTCGCCTTTGAGCGAAACCCACATGTGTTTTAGAGGGGATCCATTGCTCTAGAATCACAGATCGGTGACGCTGGAGGACATGCCAGGGCTGCATTTTAGGTGGTGGGCAGCAAGGGCAAATCGGATCAAGGAAGCGTCACATCGATTGGAGAGAAGTTCCAAGGAGATGTTCCTGGTGCAGTACAAGGCGGAGGCGCAAGTCGATCTCAGGGGAGAGATGCTGAGGGATGTCAGTATCAGGTAGCGTCACGTTGATTTCGAGCTAGGGCTAATGCCTGAGATCATATTCACGGGGTCGACTGTGGAGGAAAGAACGCGCATGCATGCGCAATGGCATGATCAGCCGGTGCAACTGTTCAAATGGGCGGTAGGAGAAGCCAAATCCCAGGACCAGTTGCGGCGGTGCCGCTGGGCATGTGTCATAGGCGAGGTGAGTTGCCCTCCTTCCCTTGTTTTAGAATGCTTGGTCGTGATAATCAACCGAAGCAACAACCAGAAGTCTCCATCGCGTAAGTACTTTATGGTCAGTCGCACCAACAGACGGTCGGTCGGACCCATGTCTCACCGAAGGGACACGCATCGGCTTGGTCTGACATGTACGACCAGTTACATCACTGACTTGTGCGACCACAATTGAGCAGTGTAGTACTCCCTCTATCTTAGTTTACAAGTCTTGCACGTGTACCTAGGTCGTTAATTTGACCAACTTAATAAGAGGCATACATTACGAAAAATATATCATTACAAACTTCAAATATTCTATTTTTTAATGATATATTATTTTATGTTAAACAATTTATGTCCTACTAAACTCATCGGGAGTACTTGAAATTTATGTTCCACTAAACTTATCGGGAGCCATTTCGGGCCTCGAAACCAAAACCATCAATTAATCTTTACCTTGTTCCCATCACATTCCAAAGTACTAGTGCTACAATTAAGTGCAAGCCTACTCACACCTACCAGTACGTACCAAACCTAAACGTGTTCCCACTTTGCAGGTTTTAGTTCTAATGCTAGTACTTAGGTTATAAAAAGGGGAACTGCCTAACTGAAAATTACTCTACCTTCCTCCTCATAAGTCCTCCTTCTTCGTCCGTCCTTGCCATGGCCGGTGTGCAGAGCTCTAGGTCAAGAACTACTCGTAACAAGGGAGCGGCAACCAAGGCTGTGGAAAAAAGAGAGGGCTCGCCGCCACACAAAGACCTCGAAAGGTCTCTCACGGGCAGGCGATGGCTCCCAGGAGTGCCCTAGCCGCGGAGGCGAACATGCCGAGCTGGCGGCGCTGGAGTCGTTATCCCTCAACGGCATGCCCGATCAGCTCAATAAGCACCTCAATAAGAAGAAGGAGTTCATCCACGGCTTGGTGGAGCTGCTGAAGGAGAGCCTCAACGACATGCCCGCTAAGCTCAATGAGCAGGGGGAGTTGACTGCCGGCTTGGTGATGCTGCTGAAGAAGAGCATTGCCTCGGAGAAGAAGGCGACTGGCGAAATCCTGCAACTTCAGGAGGACAAGGCGAAGCTCTGCCATGAGCTCGACCTGCTGAAGGAGGAGAACGCCGGCTGGAAGAAGCTGCATGTGAATAGTAGTTCCTCGATGAAGATGTTGCAGGCCCTCGTCATGGAACAGAAGGAGGAGTTGGCGAAGCTCCGCATCGAGCACCTGTCTGCTGTCAAGGTACGTAATGCGGCCGTGGAATAGATGATGAAGGCTCCCGTCGAGAAATCCCGCGTCATGGACACAATGAAGAAGATGGCGGAGGAGACGTGCAAGGAGATGGAGGTCGTGGAGGCGATGAAGAAGCAGTTACAACTCCGCGGCCAGCAACCCTTCATGTAGTGAGAGCAGCGCCCCAGACTTTTGTGTGCGTCTTCCTTTTTTTGGGGGTGATAATCTTCCTTCTTCTTTTGCTCCTATATTTCTTCTTTTGCTTTCGGTGTTTCGCCGCACGTGTCACGTTCTCTGCGAGGCATGAATAGAAGAATGCTAAAAATGAGATGACTAGCAAATTAGATCATTCTTTATCACTAATAGAACAATGCCTCTTGCTAGTAATATATACTAAGAGTAGAGAGTAGAGATATGGCACTGGGCTGCCGTGTTTCGTGCTCCTCCGTCGTACTCCAGTGGAAAACTTGAGTATAGCGCACGGTTCTTTGCTCCTCCTCAGGTCATCGGCATATTTATCCGAACAGTCAAATCACAAGGCCCCGCCTTCCAGCAGTAATGAGCCGTCAAATCACAAAGGCCCTCACCTATCTTGAAACCGACCTAGCTAGACTGCCCCGCCCTATAGCCTTTTAAAAAATATATACTTTTGTACAGAAGTAGGATCGATGGATTGCACCATGGAGCAAAACTAATAAGATGAAATTAAAGAAAAAACGTGGTACATATAGAGACTGCTCGTCGCCAAATTATGCATATAGTACTATTAAAAAAGTTACTCCCTCCTTCCATCTATATAGGGCCTAATGCGTTTTTTAAGACCGCCTTTGACTATTGACAAGATTAATAATACATGACATGCACAATGTGAAAATTATATCATTGAAATCTCCTTTCACACACGAATTTAACGGTGTGCTTTGTGTAAGTTGCATGACATATATTATTGTTCTAATATTTGGTCAAAGTTAGCCTCGAAAAATGCATTAGGCCCTATATAGATGGAAGGAGGGAGTAGTACGTGCTTAAACGGGGTGCTAAGTTATATTAAAGAAATTAGCATACCTATTTAATTCTTGGGTTCTTATTATTTATGCCACTAGTTTATGTATCACTACTTAGTTTTGCCATTAGAAGTTAGAACTACTAAACAATGCCATCGATCCGTGAGATGCCTGCTCAAAAATGCAATTAGATATCGCAAAAATGCCATCATTAAGTTAGATGTTTGTTCAAAAATACCATTAGACATTGTGATTTTCACGTCAAACCCGTTGACCATGTTACATGACAAAAATAATTCGATTCTTGCAATGATAAGTGTGGCCCCGCTTGTCAGGAGTAACCAAGCGAACAATTTTACAGGAAACTAAGAACGCCGTTGGGATCAAGTAGGCCCCACACTTTATTTTATTGTAGGGAGGTAGAGGGAGAGCTGGCATGTTGGTCCATCGGTATTTATGTCATTATAACATGGCAAAAGAGATTTGAGGCACAATAATGGTGACCAGCACAACACACCTGTCAAATAAAACTAAGCACCCTGAAATTCTTTGACAAAACTAAGCCCCTGAAATTCCTTGACAAGTAAACTGCTGGCTATATGATGTTAGCCATATATATTGTAGTATATAATGTGAAGAAACGGGTGGTATTCGCAGTACTATACCAACTAAAAGATGAACTGTAAGAAATACTAGTATGTGCGTACTGAAGAGTTAAAGTAACGAGAAGAAACATAACATAGTTCTAGTGGGGGCTTAGCACAACACACACCTCAAATAAAACTAAGCACACCAGAAATTAAACTAAGCAACTAATCCGGCAGACACTGCATTAGAACCACCATGAGCAACGACACTGCCACCATACTCGGAGTCCTCGTCCACATCCTCGACTTTGTCCTTGTCCCTCTTCCTCTTGGGCGATACCTCTTTGCTTGAACCGCAGACTTGGCTCTTGCTCTTCATCCAACCCTTGTAGATATTGAAACAAAGGTAGCCATCCATTGCATCGTAGTGGATGTGGTCTATATCTAGTACATTCCACTGCGATGCATGATGAAACGTGTGCAGAGGTTTCTTCAGTTTACCATACGAAGGATGAACCATGGCTCCTGCCAGGGTCAGCATTGAAGGCTGATCACGAGAGGGCACCAACCCTTCCTTCTAGAGGTCGAAGGGGTTGCTTACAACGAGGCCTATCCGGCCCAGGATTTCCTTGTCATTCCTGAAGTCTATAGGAACAAATTTGACTCGGCCGCCCTAGAGGAACTTCTTAAATTCCTCTCACTCAACATCGGCATGGCATATGTGGTAGACCAAGCATAAGTCATGCACGAAAACCTGGATCGGAGCGGGCTTCTTCTTCTCTGCCTCCTTTAGATTCTTCTCGCTTCCCAGGACTGTGGTATACTCAACAATTATCCCAGCGACCCACTCATCATTTGAGTTTTCGAACATGCGTTTGAAGCGAGCAAGGCATTCTTTCACCGTTGCGGGAGAACGGGTGTAGATGACGTCGAACTCGTCGCCGGTGATGGTTCTAACCTTGTACTCACCGCTGATCATGGAGATTTGGAACGCTATGGATTTGGGAGGAGGGTTAGGATTATTGGAACTGTCGTAATGTGAAAGGACGGGACGACTAGAAGCGGTTTATCGATTGTAAAAATGCCGAGTGGGGGGGTGCGAACGGCCGGGTAGTGGCTTTCCTGGTGGATCAATGGATTCATGCACAGTACTATGGGGGCCAATTAGATGTCATGTCTACTCGATGCCCAATTAAATGGCTTTCGATGTCATGTCAAGCATCAGGAAAATTATAGGTGATACGAAGCTTTCCATTCGCCCATGATATGGGCTTCCAAGAGCCCTTGGTTCTGAGATCAAATGGTTGCATGGCGTGATTCTAGACCTATGAGTGAATATCCTATCCCGGAGGGTTATTCTGCAAATTTCAGCAACTTAGCATGCGACCGTTCGATCTCAGATCCAAGGGCTGCCAGCAGCCCGTATCATGGTCGCGCCTACCATGACCGTCGCCTCACTCACGCGGTCGCGCCCTTGGCGATTTAACACGGTCTGTTAGGCTATCTGATGTTGGCATGCCATACATAGTCATCACTTAGTCACTCATATAACAAGGTTAGCTATAAGGTTGGCTATAAGAGTATTTTTTGTTTACTTCTCTCTATCTCTTTCTTTGTAGTATTTGTTGCATTTGCCAAGGAGTGACCTCTTCCAATGAAATGGTGCTTAGATGAGGTGCTATGGGCATTAAATGGCTTAGCAACTCAAGTCCCCAATGCATAGGTGCTTAGTTTTTTGTTGCTAAGTTTCATTCATCTTGGTACACATGCTTACCACCATTTCTTCCCGAGGTCACCAAACTAGTCTCTCTCTTCTTAATTAACTTGCCACATCAGACTTTATTCCTATGTGGAAGGCTTAGCACCTGTAGGATCAAGTACAATAGTGGGCTATAAGCCCGCTTTACATGGCATTTTTGCATATGTGGGGGAAAGAGGCAAGGAAAAAGTGTAGGAGTGGGCTCTCGAGCAAGAGCCAACCTCTTCATGGTGGAGCATTGGGAGAGGCACTTGTATGGAGGTGGTCAGGAATCGGGAGACTCACGCCGGTCGTAGCGCCGTAGTTAAAATGATAATGGCAAGTCAAATCACCGGGCCCCACCTGTCTAGTAGTAACTCGCTGTCAAATCACATAACCCTACATTTGCAGCAGCCTACTCCCTAATCTTCTCGCATCTTTGTCGAACCGACTAGGCGGAACTGCCCCGCCTACCGCGCGGGAAAAGCCCCACCCTCGACTTTTAAATGGTACAGTATACTAATTTTGTATCCATGGATTGCGCCATGGAGCAAAGCCTCAAGAAAACGGTGGTACACATTTACGGAGTACAGTATACAACACGCCCTTCGCATTCGCGTCGCACCCAGACAGTCAGTTGGTCTGGCACGCCCCTCTCTGAAAAGAATGCATGTCATATTACGTTTGCACACACATGTGGGACCGCAATTGAGAACCGACCATAGGCACACTCCCCGGCCCTACAAGTCGGGTGAGTTAATATAAGAGATAGACGAGCGATAGTACTAGAGAAGTGTTGTACAGACGTTGGTGGAGGCCTCGACGTTGGTGCCTGGACGATCCCAACATGACATGGAAGATCAGTTCGTCCACGTATGTGAACAGACTCCAGCAGACACGCCTGTATTGGCTATCGTCTACATATCGTGCAGGTTGTATTGTACAGGGCTGTAGTTCTGGTGAGAAATCTAAAAAAGGTTTCTTGTCATCTCGCAAAATTAGGTGTCATCTGCTTCGGATCACTACGAGGGTTAAACAGCGACAACTGAGTTCCTCCAAGGTGCTAGTCATGGGGGCCACATGCACGAAGACGACTCGGCTACCATCTATGTCAAGCCGGCTATGTTAATTAGGGCATCTATCAATGTACCCCTTTTCTACGAGTTTATCTTTAATTTGAGCTTTGATCCTTGTCTAGTTTGTCCGTCGGGATTCATGTTGTCTCCTTTGGGCAGTGAGGTTATGGTTTCTTGTCATGTTATAATCCGGTGCTTCAGTTCAAAATGAGGACAACTGCGCCTCCGGGGCACATGAATGAAGACAGTCATTGATGAGGTCAAGCCTGCTCCGGTAGACAAAAGAAAACTAGTAGTACTCCACTATATATAGGCAGGAGCCTCCGCGCTTGCTTGCTAGTGTTGCTCTCTTCACACTATCTCGTCCTCTCCAGATCTAAACACGACAGAGGTTGCCACATTCTCTCTCTGCTCACCACTGGTCACAGATCCAGCCGAATCCTCTCCGCCGAGGAAGGTGAGAAGGTGCAATGTTCACGCGGTCGTCCTCGGCGACGACTCTTACCCACTGCCGGCGCGTCCCGATCAGCGTGCCTTGTCGTTCTCTCACAAGCACCGCTGGCTAGGGAGGGCCTCCGACCCCTTATTCCTCGCTGTGGTAGTGTGGGCAGATCCGGCCTCCCGCCGCCCACCTAGTGACATCCCGACGACCCTCAGGTATAACTTCCTTCGAAACCAGCCTTGCTCTACTTCCCGAGCTCCTGACGTCGCTGCATTTGTATTGATGTCACTGCATTGTATCTACTTCCCGAGATCCTAATATCTAGCAATGCTGTTGCTTTAGAAATTGCTACTTTCCTTGTAGGACTGCCATTCAGATAAGGAACATGCTTCTTTTCATTTGATATATGTTTCATCACTTGTTTGTCGCCCTCCTTTCCACCTTTTTTGTGCAAACAGAGACATACATTTCATGCTTGATCTTAGTTCAACTGGACAAATGATTTCCAAATTATAGTTGAACATACCAGGAGCTTCACAACCAACCTTGATGTTGCTCAATTTTATTGCAACTAATGAAGAAGAAGCTCTGTGGGTTGCGTTTTCTGATGGAAATGGAACCGGGGCTGGAGCCCTGTTCTTAAAAAAATATGAAGAAGAAGCTGCTAGCTCATGGGACATTGCTTCATTTTAGGTGAACTGCAGCAAAAGGTCCCATGAATTGAATCATACATGTTGGTGACTGGTGTCATCCCTTCTATGATGGCATTGACTGCAGACATGGTTGCCATCACGAGGTATGTTCCTTTTTGGTCTCACCGTTTGCCAAAGATCTTGCATGTTGAGTCTGCTCTTGTGCTACTGTTTTGGCACTGCCATGATAAAGCAGTAATGTTATTATTTTGCACCTTAATCTAGTGGCACTATTAATTTGAGGCAATGTTTTGGCACCACTAGTGGCACTAATTTTTTTATATATCAAAAGAGGGGGTTTCCTACGATTTCATTAACGAAATCCAACCATAGAGAACCATTATCCGACAACATCTCAGTGTAAACGGGAAGTCATGCAACTGCTACTAGAATGGATTGAGTACTAGTAGGAGACAAGTTCGCCACATAAGCTAGGCAGGTAGGGAGACGCATCACCAGCTCGACCAAGTTTGGATTACAACCCAAATTCTACCACAGAAACATTAGAGGGGAAGATAGGGACTGAAAGAGACAGCTTCAACATCCCAGTCTAAGCACCCCCGGCCTCCATCCTTGCGACGCACGGTACACCTCATTTGCCACCTGCTCGACCCTAGTGCCACTGATAAAATGAAGTAATAATAGAGTTAAAATAGAGCAAGTGTCCTCTCTATCATTTCATTTCCAATGTAGATAAAGAGAGTGCTTCTCTTTGTTAGTATATGTTTCATGAAGTAGTCCCATTGTTAATGTTTAAGCGTTTCTGCAAACCGGGGTGCTTAATTTTAGTTGATCTGCAGAAAAATAGAGATTGGAATGTCTCAAGGCCCCTCCTTGTACTATCGCTATATACTGATGTTCATCACTGGTAGAAGGTGTATTAGGGAGACTTGGGTCGATTTCCAGTATGAGGCGTACCGTATAAGGCGTCGCAGGGCCCATCTCGCCCTCGCAGCATGGCATACTACGATACTATCGCAAAATTTTCTTCTATTTATTAGTGTATGTTTCATCAACTAGTGCCACTATAATGTAACCACGCCTTTTCATTATCTGTGCAAACAGGGTTATTCTATTGCATTTTTGTGGAACCGCACAAATGTACGGATGGAACCGACATACATGCAGAGTGCGAGGTGCCAAGTAAAAATTACCGACACCAACCCTGCTCCATCTAAGCATTGGCATCCACCACCATCAGTAAGATGTGTGGTTCTCACTATGGACGGATCTTTCTCGGCAGCAAATCCTCTAAGCAAATACTAGTAGCTTAGACTTCAAAAAAATACTAGTAGCTTATATTGGTAGTTTTCTAGGGTGTACTCTTTTCTGAAAGAAGCACTAATCTATTTTTATTTATTTGTACACAGTGGCACAACTTTGACTCAAAGGTCCAGAGCTATTTTTGGTTGATTGGCGTAGTACTCGGATACTGATTGTAAGCATGATTTTTATTATCTGTCACACTGATTGTAAGCATGAGCATATGGAAGATTAGGTTAGTGCGAAGCTTACCTTAAACCCTACCGACGCCGTTGAAACGAGGCGAGCGTCGAGGGAACCGTGGAGAACGGAGGGGAAGCGACGTCTCGCCATCCGGCCTCCTCTTGCGGTGGGAGAACGAATACTCCTATGGCTCCGGCTAGCTCTACACCCTCACGAACGGCACACCGTACTCGATCGATTCGTTATCCTCTGGGTGCTCGACCTTCGGCCTATACGCCCACCACCTCCGCCTGACTTTCACCTTGGGCGAATCTGTCTGCTCCATCGCCCAGAGGAGATACTCGATGAACTCGAAGGACTGTGGCATGACTGCCGCCGAGGAGTACATCGCCGCCCTCATCGCCGTCGTCTCGCTCTTTCGCATACATTGCCACATGGCCCTCACCGTCCTCGAAATCTCCCACTCATTGTCAAATCAAGTAAGGATCACCTTCAACCTAGCTAACTTTGCTTGGTCACCACCAGTGATCTGCCTGATTCACTGTTGCATCCTCTCCATAGATGTCCTTCTGAGTGGTCCGGTGCTAGCTTTGGAAGATGGGAGGAGAGACGGTGGTCTTGCAATAGAGAAGAGGGAGAGGCGAGATGGGGTTTTTGGAATGGAGATGATGGAGAGGAGAGGGGTGGTTTTGAAATGGAGAAGAGGGAGAGGCGAGACTGTGGTTTTGGAATGGAGATGATGGAGAGGAGAGGTTTCCCTACCTTTCAGTCGCTGACAGGTGGGCCCTGCGCTTGGTGGGACCCATGTGTCAGTTGTCGGTGTCAAACCCGGCGGATCTCGGGTAGGGGGTACCAAACTGTGCGTCTAGGATCGATGGTAACAGGAGACAGGGGACACGATGTTTACCCAGGTTCGGGCCCTCTCTATGGAGGTAATACCCTAATTCGTGCTTGATTGATCTTGATGAATATGAGTATTAGAAGAGTTGATCTACCACGAGATCCTAATGGCTAAACCCTAGAAGTCTAGCCTGGGAATATGGTAATGAGTATATGTGGTGTCCTTTCCGGACTATCCCCTTCGGTTTATATAGACACCGAGGATATCTAGGGTTTACATGGAGTCGGTTACATAAAAAGGAATCTTCGGTCACCAAGCTTGCCTTCCATGCCAAGTAGAGTCCAGTCCGGACACGGTGTAGTCTTCGATCTTCATGTCAACACAGCCCATCGGTCCGGCCCATGGATAACAGGCCGGACGTCCGAGAACCCCTTAGTCCAGGACTCCCTCAGTAGCCCATGAACCTGGCTTCAATGACGAGGAGTCCGGCACGCAGATTTGTCTTCGGCATTGCAAGGCGGGTTCCCTCCCGAACTCCAGAATAGTCTTCGGACGAAATAAGTGCATCCGGACCTGTTACGCACACCATACACAACCGCAAAGAGAATATAATATTTGCATGAATCCAATCTATTGATAGCTTCTCTCCAACACGGCATCGTGTCTGTCCGGTTATAATTTCGAACCGTTTTTCTTCTGCTATCCCACGTTTCGAGACGCTGTTGCTATTGGCACGTCTTGTCAAAACAGAGATTGTGTCCCCTTATCGCGGGATTCTCATCAATGCGGGCATGGGTAACTCAACCATGCCGTTCATATAGCCCTAGGGAACAGGCGAATCCTAAGGCGAGTGAGGAGGCGTTTAATATCTGCTGCCTTTATAAAGGGATAAGGATTCCCCCTTACTCTACTCATGCCTTCTCTCTATCTTCGCCCTTCCGATCTCAAGCTCCAGCGCCCAAGTTCCCATCTCCTTTCCACTCAAGCAACCATGTCCAGATTTGGTGGTCATGGCAAGTGGATGGTCTTCTCCGTCAAGGAGGAGGACATTACTGAGCTCCGGGTGGCCGGATATTTGGCAAAGGAGATCGCCCACCATCTGCCAGCCGAGGGACAAGTCGTCCCCACGCCGGAGCCCACAGAGAGAGTAGTCTTCATCCCCCATTTCCTCCGTGGGCTAGGGTTTCCACTCCACCCTTTCGTCCGTGGGCTCATGTACTATTACGTGATAGATTTCCATGACCTGTCCCCGAATTCCTTCCTCAACATCTCGGCGTTTATCTTCGTGTGTGAGGCCTTCCTCCGCATCCATCCCCAGTTCGGGTTGTGGCTCAAAGTCTTCAGCGTGAAGCCGAAGGTGGTGGATGGTTAGCACGCGGAGTGCGGAGGGGCCATGGTGAGCAAGCTATCCAATGTCTCCTGGCCCAGAGGCACCTTTATAGAGACAGTAAAGGAATGGAAAAAGCAGTGGTTCTACATCACAGAACCTCGCGACACCACCTGGGTCGTAGCTGCCGAATTCCACTCTAGTGCTCCCACGCGGCTCACCTCCTGGGTCGAGAAGAGTCCGGACTAGTGTTCTCCTGACGAGATGATAGCGCTGCAGACGCGCGTTCAAAGCATGGTGACCAAGGATGTCAAGCTCGTCGACGTTATCCAGGTGATGCTGGTCCACCTGATTCTTCCGTGCCAGCACCGAAGCCGCCCTTTATGGGAGTTCAATTCGAAGAAGCACCAGACCCTAAGAAGGCTCTTCGACACCTCTCATGAAGGGGCCTGGAAGTTGCTCTTTAAGGGCAACGAGAAGCCATTGGCCACGGACTCAGACCGTGGTCATAATTGTAAACGCCCCACCAACGAGGTATGTTTCTTTTGATGTATTCCCAACTTGAATGTTTCAAGGATGATGTCTGAGATTTGGTATTGCTCCTTCAGGACTGGGTGGAGAAGGCGCAGCGGATCCAGTGTTCGGCACCGCTGCCCGAGGAACCGGTCATCCTGCGCCTGGCGAGGATGCTGGTGCCGGCGCCATATACGGCGCTGGAGAAGAAGGCCAAGGGGGACAAGAGTGGCCCCCATCACAAGGGCGCTTCAGACGCGACGTCCAAAGACGACGAGGCCCATTCCTCCATCCCCGAGGACAATGACGAGGAAGAGGAGGAGGAGAAGGAAAAGAACCCTCCTCCCTAGGAGAAGAAGAAGAAGAGGGTGGCCTCAGCACATCCGGAGGCGAAAGCGCCCAAAAAGGGGAAGGGCGCCCCAGCGGTCAACACCGCATGGGACGTTGACAGTAGTCCGAAACGACGCCCCCGCACTAGGCCTCAGGCCGCATCGTAAGCGACATGGCTCATTTATGTGCATATCCAGCCCTTTCTTTTTATTATGCTGACATGGTTAATCCACACTTTTGTAGTCCGGCCCGTGACCTTATCCAGCGGTCCTCATCTGGAGGTTCGCTGGCTCCGTCGGAGATGGCGAGCATGTCACCACCGCCTGCTTGCTCCCCCGGGGCCAGGGACAACACCGAAGTGTTATCCCGGAGGGACGCTCCGAAGGGAGGAGCTCAGGACATTGTTCAGGGGGCGCCACAAGGTAGGACCTCTACTGCCGGACAGATGGGGGAGCAGATCCCCAAAGAGACCGGGTAGAGGGCCGTATTCAGTTCAGCCCTCAGCCGGATATGATTCCGGAGGTCCATATGGCTTCGGAATCAGGCGAGCACCCTCCTTCGAAGGAGGGGGTGTGCCAATTCCACCGGTGGCCCCTGTCCACCCAAGGGCGCCATATGACCTGATGGAGGCGCTACGAGGCGCCTCCGTTGTGGACGAGCACCGTTTCCTTATGGGTGCGGTGATCGAGAAGGTTCAGTCCGCCAAGAGTGGACTAGACGAAGCCTCCAGCAATCTGTTGACGGGTTTCGAGGTAAGTGACATAGAAAGAGGAAGACCCCATGTATTCAGTAGCCCCTGAGACACTTTCCAGAGTTCGGCAAGAAGAACCGGACAGAGGATCAACTTCTTATTGTAGGATACTAACAGAATATGTATGAATAAGCAGGCATCGCTGTTGACCACGACCTCGCATACTGCCAAGGTCTCCGAGCTGAAGCAGAAGCTGGAGCGGATCGAGAACGAGCTCAGCGAGATTAAGGTTCGGCTCCAAGATAAGCAAGGTGAGGAACGACTTCCTATATGTTCGGGAAAGGATAAGCATTGTGTAGTGACAGCGGTATCATTATATGTGCGGAAGCCGCGACCGAGGTCGAGGCCGTGAAGAAGGCCCTGGGCGAGGCCGAGGAGAAGGCTGTCCAGCAGCAAGCCGCCCGTAAGAAGCTCAAGGCCTGGGTCAAAGAAGTCCAGCAGGAGCTCCAGGATGCGGTGAAAAAATGTGAGGCCTTGGAGCATGATGTATCGATTCAAGGGACCGAACTCACCAAGGCTCGTCAAAGCGCGGAGACTGCCTGGAATGAGGCCCAGGTCACCCTCCAGGAGATCTAGGAGGCCAAGAAGATCACGGCAGGTAAGGCATTTAAGGTGCAGAGCAAGTATGCGGAGAAGCAATACGTTTTACTAACTCGAGTTCGGAGTTCCCTAGGGGCCTTTGCGGATTGGCCATGCAGTGCATCCGATGCCGCGGAGTTCTATCGAGCCGAAGGAGGGGGTTCCACGGAGAGGCTATTCTGGTCGCAGTATGTGGCGCCGGAGCATCCCGTGTCCTTCACCGATCAGCTGAAACAACTGGTGGAGCTGCATAGGGTGGCCGAACTAGCCATTAAGGATTTGATAATCCGGCTATGGCCAGCCGAAGCTATGCCAAGCAGCTACTTCGGACTCGTGAGGCTGGTGGTGAACGCATGTCCTCGGCTGGACGTCGTGAAGCGCTCGGTCTGTATTGAAGGTGCACGCATGGCCGTCGCCCGTTGCAAGATGTGGTGGGAGAAGATGGACGCCGTCGAGGTGGCCAGGGGGCCACCGGAGGGCAAGGAGCACCATACACCGGAACGGTATTTTGCGGATGTCTTGGAGGGGTCTCGCCTTGCGGCAGCACAATGTTCACAGGACATTGTGTTTTAATGAATGTATTCATGTTGCCGTTACCTTGTATTATGAGAAACAAAGCCTATTTTGTTAATGCAATTTTATTATGCTTTGATTATTTCCTCCTGTGTGGCCATGTTATGTGTAATATGAGGGTTGGCCAGTCGTCAGCTTCTGCCCTCACGTAGATAGCACGGAGGTGTTTGGGATGGAATCTAAACAATCTTGATCCAATTACATGGTCCTTGAAGTAGTTTTTTAGCGCAACGAACAAGGAAATCGGACTATACAGCTTAAATGCCCTCACTTAGCCATAGGAGTTTTAATAAAAAAGCATGGGTGCGGCCCCTGGTTCGAGCCAGAGTGTTGTCATCATCTGATCAGGAAGTGCCGATCTTTCGCATAATGCGGATAAAATCTCCAATGATTTGTAACCCTCAAGTAGCTGACCGGCTCTCGCCGTATCATGACAGTTAGTTTTCGGCTTTCTCTACTGACGTGCTCGTCCGGTCCAAGCCAGGGCACAATCGCAGTAGTTCTCCCTTTACTACCCTAGCCGATGGAGCGGAACATAGGGTAGCAAGCACAGGAGCCGGGCAACCCAACTATTGACCAAAGACATGATTCGGAGCCAATGCATATAATGCTAAATTCGGGGTGCCGAACTTATGTATAAGAAGTGTTCGGACTGTGCTGCCGTATTGTGGGGCGATAGGTAGCCCCTGGCGAATATGAAACATAAAAGAGTGTCGATGCAGCAGATAGGCAGATCGAAATAAAACAAAGTAAGAGGAGAAAAACACAGAGACTGGGCCACGAACCATTTTTATTATAACTGGATGGATACGTCAAGGCGTATCTTGTATAGATGGTGCTAGAAGTAACTGGCCATTTAACGTGCCAGAATCAGTATGGTGCAGCATGCGGGTCCTGAGAAAGAAGTGTGAATACCGTCAAGAAGAACGTATAAAGGTTACCCTACACACCTATGTTGCTTGCCTCTGTTGCGTTCCAGTCCTTCTAGAGGACTTGATATCATGCCTCATTGGGGCTGGGACGGAGGCCAAATTGCTAGTCGAGCTCTTGATGAGCCGCACTGTCCTGTTGCAGTGTAGTCCGGACCCTCTTGATGGTGTCCAGGGGCTCGGCAGCTGGATTACAATGCTGCTTGAGAAGGCCGCTCTGCACTATCCCCTTCGTTTTATATAGACACCGAGTAGATCTAGGGTTTACATGGAGTCGGTTACATAAAAAGGAATCTTCGGTCACCAAGCTTGCCTTCCACGCCAAGTAGAGTCCAATCCGGACACGGTGTAGTCTTCGATCTTCATGTCATCACAACCCATTAGTCCAGCCCATGGATAACATTCCGGACATCCGAGGACCCCTTAGTCTAGGACTCCCTCAACAGTGTCTCAATGGCAGGATGGGCTACATTAGGGGATCCTCATCCGAGGAGAGAGGAGGTGGTTTTCTAATGGAGAAGAGGGAGAGGCGAGACGGTGGTGTTGGAATGGAGATGATGGAGAGGAGAGGAGGTGGTTTTACAACGGAGAAGAGGGAGAGGAGCGTGCGACAACGATTTAGGTTTGGACGAGAGGGCCGACGTGCTGTGATTGGATCAAAATCAAAATCAATTTACCCTTCTATTAAGAAAGCAACCCCACACTAACTAGTCTCCCTTTTATTCTGGTTCATAATTGACCATGGTTTTCACAAATTAGATATATGTTATACGTTGCAAAGATAATATAATTTGAAAGTACATCCAAATAAGAACCAAATGATACAATTTTTGGTGACATGCATTCACATTTTGCTTGTCAAATACAGTACGTTGTCAAACTTTGACCCAAAATACGCAAAACAAAAAATACTTCCAAGACCAGCGCCGCTCCTCTCCTCTTAAACCATCGCCGCTCCTCTCCTGTTCCAATCTAAATCCTGCGCCGCTACTCTCCTCTTCCATTTCAAAACCACCGCTCCTCCTCTCTTGTTCCAATCCAAAACCAGCGTAGCTCCTCTCCTGTTCTAATACAAAACTAGCGCTGCTCCTCTCCTCTTCCATTGAAAAACCACCGCCGGCGAGTGAAGGTGCTGTGGAGAAGTAGACCGATGGAGGAGTACAACCGATACGTGAGGATCGCAGATGGTGACCATGTGAAGCTAGCTAGGATGTTGCAGATACAATCTTGGTTTGACAACAAGGGCCAACTAGCGGCGGCAGCGACACCCATGGCCAAATATCTGCAACAGAGCGAAAAGGCGGCGATACTCCCGAATGGAGTCGCGCGGGAGTACATAGAGCTGCTCCTCTGGGCGATGGAACAAACAGATTCACCGAATCTGATCGTGAGGGAGCGGTGGTGGGAGTATCGATCCCAGATGGAGAATCCACCAGAGATTGAAGGATCGAGCATCTATAGGGTGCCAGTTTTGAGGGTGTCGTGCCAGAGCAAGCTGGTGGAGTCTTCGTCGACCGAACCCAGCTGCAAGAGGAGAAAAGCAGTTGGCCCGATGACGCTTCCCCGCCATCCTCTCCCTCGCTGTTCACATCGTCTCACGGGGCGGCTGTCTGCCGCCGAGGAATAGGAGGGGACTGCCCCCCAGCCCAATAGTCGGGCAGGTTGTGAATTGTCAGGGGGAGCTTAGGGTTGTCAGTATTTGCAGGATGTGAATTGTGTTTTGTGTTGTGTATTTTGAGAGTACTTTCAGATATGAATGTCTTTTGAATTTCAGATTTGCAGTATTGAGCATATGAAGTATTTTATGAATTCTAGAGATCCATTTTTAGCACTTAAAAAATGTAGTTTCACAGGAGTATAAAAGTGCAGACAATGTGATTCTCAAAGAAGAAACTACAAGTTTCAGTTTCAGATAAGAAACTGCAAGTTCAGTTTCAGATAAGAAACTGCAACTTTCAGAGGCAGAGCATTTATATTAACATGACCTTTTCAAACAGGGTTAACATCATGTTGGAAGTTTTATTCATGGTCAAAAATGGAACTACCAGCCAGTTAACATCTTGCTGATCAATATTCATGCATAGCACATCTTCATATGATGCACAGTCAAAAATATATGTTATTTTCAAAATGCCCACACAATGTCGAGTGTGCGAAAAACAGAGAAAATGAGGGACGAAGTTTTGGCAAGTGTTGGACATGGTGTGCGTAGATGACAATGGGGACCCACATGTCAATAATGGCAGAGGCAAAAAATTTGGAGATATTTTCCCTGCATCAGCTGGAATCGAACCCGAGCGAAACAACTATTGGGTAGTGTCACTTGGCCACTGGGCTAGTTCAGTACTTTCGTTACTAATAAGGCACTGCCTTGGGTGGTCCGATCACCTCATGTGCCTTTGTGCGGTCGCCGCTACGCCGCCGTCTGCTGTTGTGAACATGCTGAACAAACAAGAGGAATCTGGAGAGGACTATACGTGGAGAGGCGAACAGTCAGGACCCACCAGGTCTATGGCCGTACGCAAGCAAGTGCCTCAGCAAAAAAAATTCCTCCTAATGCTATACTAATGTTGTGGCCCACGGATTTGTCAACATAGTTACATTTTTAGGTGCTTCAACGTAGGAGAGAAATTCACAATGAAGCTGTGGAGCTGGTGGGTAGTATCATTTGTTATCACCGGGGCAGCAAGTATCCGCTGGGTTTTGGGCTGCCCATCTATGCTTTCATTTTTAACATGCGCAGCCCACGACATGCCGGTTTGTATTTTTCTGAGGGCCGTCATGTATCGACCGGCCTATGGACCTCCCATCCGAGGTTTTATTTTTCCTGAAACATCGCCAACCCAATTTATGTATTTTTTTGAAGAAAACGCGGAGGTCTGTTCTATTTTTCTATATAAGAATAGGAACGCATGGTCCAACTTTTGTTTACCTTCTAACTATATTATATATATTTAAATTATTTTATATGTTATTATATATTATTGTTATTGTCATCATATATTTAACAGATACTTACATATGTAAGAAAATAATATCCCATATCTTATTAACTTATAAAAATAATTTCTTAACAATAAAATACTGGATTTTTTTGGCAAGGAAAATCCTGGTGATTGTGTACAAAAGCTTGGTAAGATTTAAGGACGAATGTAATAATAAATCACATATTATTTATATATATTTATAAAAAAATGCTCAGCCCCTGTTTATTTATTGATAACATTGGTGTGCCCAACCCAACATTATAATTTGAATCAGCCCAGCAAAATCTTGTATTTCAAGAAAGTGCAAATGGCCTATAATTTTTTATAAGAAAAATAAATTGGCCGCATGGACGCTACATTATTTGTTCACCCAGCCCAACAAATGGAATGTAATTCTAAAAAAAGAGAGATCAAATTGACTGTAAATTCTGAAAAAATGGGTTGAATACGTGCCACATTTCTGGAGGTTGAAATGTGGGCCAATAGGTCAAAGCCAACACAAGTCATTGTCAACTTAGTCAACAAATGACTCTAACATCGTTAGCCATTGGATTTACATCCAACGACCGACATCCATCTTCAATCTCTCGTCTTCTTCCTCCAGCGCTGCCGGGACCACCTACTCCCGCCTCCTGCTGCTAGCAGCTCTGCTTAGCACGCTTCGCTGTGAAGCGCTATCCCAACGTTGGCCAGGCCATCCCTCCACCCCTCCACACCTCCTCTTCTTCTCCATCATCTGCTGAACCACACCGCACCAGAACCAGTTAACCCTCATATACCTCTTCGTCTGCGACTCTACTCTCGCGTCTTCCCATATCTGGCACATTGCTTTCCGGGGCCTCGCCATCGTCCACCACCTTGGATGCGCTCGACGCGGAGTAGTCAACATGGTTAACGAACGACATCCATCGGAAGTAGACTGTGCGTGAAGAGGCTGATAGCTGGGTCCACGGCCGCACACAAGGAAATGCCTCCTTAATACGCGCAAAATAATGATTCATCCACCTGACAGCTGGGACCCACCAGAAGGGCCTTTGTATTTCGTGAAAAAACGTTCCCCCACTGACAAGTCGGACCCACCAGCTATATCTTCGCACGCAAGGAAGTGCCTCCTTATTACGCACAAGAAAATGAATACCCCCTGCTAGCTAGGACCACTACAAAAAAGACACGTCCGTGACATTTTGGGCCGAACGAATTTTGTGTGTGTCATACTTATGACACTTCTATGACGATAATTGTGACAAAACCCGGTATCATCATAGATGTGGTGGGATCCTACTTCTATGACAAAAAATCATGACAAAAAATGGGCTTTTCGTCCTTGGCGGGCTGGAGACGCAGCTGCATGACATTCTTTGGGCCGTCCATGACGAAAAACCATGGTAGAAGCGAGGGCGAGGAAAATATCAGGGTGTTCCCAGTTACGGTGGGTGGTCGGGGGCCGAGCGATGCGCGTTTATCTCATACATATGCGTGTGTGTGCGATGGGCTCTAACTGAACCCGAGCGAGGCGTTGGGCTCTAACTAAACCCGAGCGATTGCACTGCAGGCTATGCATTACTAAACTCAAGCGATCGATCAATGGCTCTTAACTGAACCCGATCGAGCGATTCCTTCGCTCCTGCTGCTAACTGAAGCTGATCAATGCTGCCTCTGGATGAACAATGGGCGTTGTTGGGGGGGTTTGGATGAACAGTTCCCGGTGGGGTTGGATGAACAAGAACCGTGGTAGTAGAGGCCGTTGCCGCTAGATGAACAGTACCCCGATCGATCGAGCCGATGGATGAACATGACCCCGTGGAGGGCTGGATGAACAGGACACCATGGAGGGCTGGTTGAATAGTAGCCGATCGAGGGCTGGTTGAACAGTAGCCGGTGGAGGGCTGGATGAACAGTAGCACGTGGAGGGGTGGTTGAACAGGACCCCGTGGAGAGGGCTAGTTGAACAGTAGCCGGTGGAGGAGCGCACGGTGGAGGCTGGATGAACAGGAGTCCATGGATGAACAGTCGCAGGTGGAGGCTGGAGGAGGTTGACGGTGGATGAACAGTAGCCCATGGAGTCCCGTTTTGCGGTACACCACACCCCTGTTGACGAACAGGTCCCCCATTTCGACCGTAGCGGTCCAAGAAAAGTCCGTTTCCTCCGTTTTGTGGTACGCCACACCCCTCCCGGTCAACAGGACCCCGTTTTGACCGTAGGAGGTCCAACAGAAGTCCATTTCCTCCGTTTTGCGGTACGCCAGACCCCTCCCGATGAACATGATCCCGTTTTGACCATGGCCGGTCCAACACAAGTCCGTTTCCTCTGTTCTGCGGTACGCCAAGCCTCGTTTCCATCAGCTATTCTGTCCAAGCCGGTTGGCTCCTGATGAACACGACGACGCATTCCGTTCCGACCCAGCCGGTTGGCTCCCCATGAATACGACGGTGATCAAGCTTCTCCGTTCCGACCCAACCATGTACACAAGCCCTGGCCATACGTATGCGCGAGTAGGCGCTCGAGACTTCGCCCGTATGTACGTACGTGGCCATATTTTCTTTCTTGCATCCTGGCTGCTGTACGTACATGTACATGCTACATGCGTGCATCTACTACCACACGTGTGCGCCTCTACATCGACCAGTATGTACGTACACGTTTGCGACCAGAATGACAAAGCTGCGTACGCTTCGACCAGGTGGGTCCCGACTGTCAGGCACTTCCTTGCATGCGAAGATGTAGCTGGTGGGCCCCAGCAGTCAGGGGGGCAAATAATTTTTTTTGCCCATAATATGGATGCACTTCCTTGCGTGCGAAGATGTAGCTGGTGGGTCCCAACAGTCAGGGGGAAACATTTTTTGCAAAATACGATGGCCCGTCTGGTGGGTCCCTGTTGTCAGGTGGAGGAATAATTATTTTGAGCGTAATAAGGAGGCACTTCCTTGCTGCGACCATGGACCCAGCTGTCAGCCTCTCAACGTACAATACGGTTCCGATGGAAGTCATTCGTTGACCACATTGACCACGCCGCACCGAGAGCACCAAGGCGGTGGACGACGGCGAGGCCAAGGAAGGGAACGATGCAGAGCCGGCCGGAAGACGCGGCAGTGGATGCCCACGCGAAGAGGAGTACGAGGGTTCACTGGTTCGGCTATGGTGTGAGGCTGCCATCGACGCAGGGCTGGCCAGCGGTGGGAGTAGTAGGGGGCGGTGAGGCCTCCGCGGCAGCACAGCCGGCCATGGGAGGCAAGAGCACGTGGTGATTTGGACGGCTGGAGCAAGAAATTCATAGGTTGAATAAGCAGGACGACCATTGGATGTTAACAATCCAACGGTCACTGGTGATAGAATCGTTTGTCGACTAAGGTGACAAAGCTAGCCCTCTGTCCGCGTCAACTTAGTAGGCCCACAACTCAGCCTCCCACTATGGTGGGTCCTAGCTAGCAGGGGGAGTATTCATTTTTTGTGCGTAATAAGGAGGCACTTCCTTGCGTGCGAAGATATAGCTGGTGGGTCCGAGCTATCAGTGGGAATATTCATTCTTTTTGGCGCAATAAGGAGGTACTTGCTTGCGTGCGGCCATGGACCATGTGGGTCCCAACTGTCAGCCTCTCCATGTGCGTCCCTCTTCCGATGTCGTCGTTTGTTGACAATGTTGACCACGCCATGCCGAGAACACCAGCGCGATGGACGATGGCGAGACCTAAGCAGGGAATGACCCAGAGGCGGCGAAGCCACAACAGTGGAGGGATGTGGGTGAGTAGAAGGATGGCCTAGCCAGCGGTGGGAATAGTAGGGGGCGATGAGGCCTGTGCGGCAGCACAACTGGCCACGGGATGCGGGAGCAGGTGGTCCCGCCGGCGCTGGATTTGGTGGCTGGAGCAAGAAGATCAGAGATTGAAGAAACACAACGGCCGCTGGATTGACATCCAATGGTTACGTCTGCTAGAATCATTTGTTGTCGTATATAATAAGTAAAAAAATCTTGCATACACGTCAGGGGCAGGGTTAGCTCATTGAAACTTCTTATGCAATTTACTGCAGTCCGTTTTTTGTTGGCCAGGGGCAGGGTTAAAAATTTAAACAAAATTTTGCATATTTCTATGGGTTCCAAACTATTTTTAATACCGAAATGTCGAGCCAGATTTAAATTACTTTGAATATATATTTGAATTAGGTTAAAGCCCAGTGAAATTGGAATCTGAAAATGTGAATTTTTTTTAGAAATTATAAAGTAATTGCCAATTTGTCATCTGTTTTTTATATTTACAGCCCAGTTCGTATTACTTTCAAGATTTGCAGGCGTCTTGAAAGAGTTGCAGCCCATCAGGGCGTAGAAAAATAAGTAGGCCTGGATTAGGTATTCTTCAGAAAAAAAATTGGGCTCATTTTCACAAAGAAAAAAAGCTGGGCTGGTCATGTGGTGAACATAAAATATAAGCCTGGGCTAGATGGGCCACATCCCAGTTGAAACCCTGGTCCATCTCAAGAATAAAAAAATACTACTCGAGTAGCTACGACCCAGGTGTCAGCTGATCTTGTGCTGTTCTCTTGTCTATTGACTATATACACTGACAATGTCGTGGGTTCCAGATGTCAGGAAACCACTAGCAGGAAGCATTTTCTTTTTCCATACGTTGACAATGGAGTATATATATAACAAAAAATGAGGAACTTCCTTGCGTCCGGCCATGGACATGGTGGGCCCCTACTTTCATCCTCTCCACATACAGTCCTCTGCCAATTCCTCGTGTTTGTTGACCATGTTGACAATGCGAGAGGGAAGCGCCGCGGCAAGCATAGCAAAGCGTGCGGAGGACGACGACGAGGCCTCAGAGGTCGGCGTTAATGATTTAGGAGACGGTGGGGCGGCGATGCGTGCGCTGAGGCGCAGCCAGCCGTGGGAGGCGGAAGCAAGCGGCCCCGCCGGCGCTGGTTTGGTTTTGGCGGCTGGAGGAAGACATGACTCAAGAAACACAACACACTATAAAAGCAGCAGGAGTACTTAACAACCTTAACTGAAACCAGCAGGGGCACTTAACAACCATAGCTAAAAGCAGTATGAGTACTTATACATGTTCAGCTGTACAAAGCAAGCCTCGAACAGTGCTACTTTGCCTACAGTTAACCAAAGGGTGAGGCCGCCAAGCCCTAGGACAAGGCCCAGGCGCCACCCCGCGCATCCACAACCTTGTGAAAGAGGCTTCATCTTGCAATGTGGTCAATAAATAGGATATTCGCTTTAGAGCCATGGAAAAGCAGGAACATAATCTTCTGTCCTATTCTCCAAGATGGACGGGCCTTCATTATTGCAGACCACCCATGAATAAGTATCTTTTCACCTCCAAGGGGAATGGAGTACGTCGACATAAACATCATGTTGTGACTAAGCGCAAGTCTAACCCGGCCATGGTCAGGCATCTGTATAGGAACAATAGACCCGGGCAGTTCCTGTTTCAAGAAGATCACAGCTGTAAAACTCTACATAAGCAAGAGTTTATGAACAACATATATAATAAAAACAGCTCGTACCATAAGTTTCTCAACACAGTTGGACATGTTCAACGAGTGCACCAGTGGCACACATATCCCACATGGCCTTCCACCATTGAAATGCCCCACAAGGACCTCAAGACGATCAATAAAGTGTAGGGACTTGTGGATGTCTTCCAAGTCAACTTCAGTGCCATGAGTAAGAGCCGAGTTCTTATAGAATAAAAAACGAGTAGCCTGCTTAACTCTGAAAAAACCTACATGTGCCACCAATTATAAGAAAATATTAGTTTGAAGTAGCATCTTCGTGAGAGATTCGTTGCTACTTCTAAAGTTAAATTGTGATTAGTTAGATAGAATAGATGGATTAAGAAGTAATCGAGGCAAGAAGCAAGAACCATATACAAAACTAACAAGGATGAACAACTGGAACGACATCGGGGTGGAAGATCGCTGTGAAGATGAGACCAGGTTCTGCTATTGCCATCAACATTCGTGCGCCAACTTTCAGTCCATAACACCTGATAAAGTTTATCCAAGTTCGGCCATAAAAAAGCAGCGATCTTCTTGGTTCATGAACCCAACTCAAAACTTATATCCATGGCTTGTCTTCACTGTGACCATTAAACTGGTGTATTCAATTATGGCAAGGCCAAGCATCTTGAGTACATGTGTTCTGGTAGAGAAAGGAATGCACTGCAGGAAAAATAATATGAGAACACAATGTATTCCCTATATCCAAATCTAGAAATAATTTTCTCCTTCACGTCAGTGTTGACCATGGTACTAGTGCCTTTTATCCAAATATAGCAATCCAAATTTCCAAATTAGTCGACAACATGTTCAAAAAACCCCACCCTCCCGGATAGAAAAGAGGATTCTAGGAACATACTATGCACGTTTTAAAATCCTGTCTTAGGATGAGAAGGAACAAGTGTGGCATCTCGCCGAGGGCGTAGAAACCTGTAGGGTCCTCGCACTTTGGGCACTGCAAATGAAATACACTAGATTCAGTAGGAAGAAAAATGCATCAACGGCGGCGCCTGCCATCCTAGGAGTACCCGCGACCAAGGGACTTGGATTTATCGGGGATGGATAAATAATTCATACCAGGTTCTCCATGAGAAAACCCTATGCAATCGCCGAGCGGGGGTTTTCTCTGAACAAGCAGACGAGGGAGAAGGGGATTTAGGCCCAGCGAAATATTGCCACTTCATCCGTCCAGCTTACTGCTAAAGCTGGAAAGGTGGGGTTTTTTGTAATTTGACGGCTCATTGGGCATTACTGTGGCACCACGACCGGGGTGTGTCTACCATGCAGTTGTGCACTCTAATTTGGTGCATATGACACATGGACCCCGTTGCCGGATGCCCCCCATATCAGCGAAAGGAAGTAGAAAGACAGGAGTAACTAGTTACACATAAATATATTTGTGACAGAGAGATACTCCCTCTGTAAAGAAATATAAAGATATTTTATATCACAACTTTATACATAAGAAATATCAAGGGGAATATATATAACATGTATATTTATAAAAAACAGAGTTTTTTTAACACGGTATAGACGAGTTGGTGATGGTGGTGTGCCTGCCATCCTGCAATATAGGCCGTCCTATTTATATCTGACGGATAGGAAGGAAACTATGGCAATTTTGCAAAAAGGTACCCACACACCTCTCCACATTTGCAAATAAGGCCTTCCCTCGTTCATCCTTTCCTCTCACAAGATAAAATATACTCATACAAATGCATCTGGATGTCACGTGCAACGCACGGGCATTATGGGGGTTAAGCTGAGAAATACTCACACAGGCTCACGGTTCTGGACTTTGCGCCACAGGCTGTTAGGCCTGCATGTTTGGGGGCCCATGTGTTATACCTTAGAGCTTTTCATATTGCAAGTGGTCAGTATGGCACTGGTTTTAGATGCTGTCGCAAGGCGAATACACAAAATTGAATAAAGCACGACAGCTGTTGGAATGAAATCAAATGATAGTTCTAACAAGCAATCAGAGTTGCAATTCTATCAACGATACTGTCGTACTACTTATACACACATGACACTTGTTTCACCATGCCAGAGTATTAAATCAAAATATCTCGGAGGATAGATCAGTTCGACAGTTGCGTGCTGCTACTGAAGAATTTCAAAGTTCATTTGGACCAACTCTCCTTGCCGAGAAAGTTCGATTTTGACATCATCCCCTACCACAAGATATGATTTAGATTTTAACCTTGACCATCCTTTAGCATCAATCATCATGCGACCATACTTTGTACTTATGGTATATTTAGCAGGTTCATTCACACCAAGGCTACGCATGGTAAGAGAAACTTGGCCACGGTCGCCCGGATTGTTGAACGACTCGCTCGTTGCTCTAAGATTTCTCTGTTTGCAAACAAGAAGACATACACAAACATTTAGATCATCATAGTGAATTATGTGAAACAACATGGAAAGAAAAAAGAACGAAGCACTTGGGCGGCCAATGCTTACCAAGAAGGTGGACATGTCGGTATTTGGAAGGACTTTGGTATATGAAGTGCGAACTGCAGCCCAGTCTATTGCCGGTGCAACTGCTGGTTCCGTTGCGGCTGCACGGGCCGGAGCAAATGCAAGTGCAAGTGTTGGTGCAGGTGCCGAAGCCGTTGCTGGTGCCCGCGCCGATGCGACTGGTAGTGCCGCTGCTGCTGCCGGAGATGGTGCTCCTTGTAGAGCTGGTGCCGGTGTCGATGCCCGATCCTCCGGTAGATCAACCTGATCCGCTAACGCTGTCGGTGCCCAATCCTCAGCTGGATCAGACTGAGCTGCTGCCACTGTCAGTGCAAGAGCAACTACCAGTGCTCAATCCATTGCTGAAGGTGGTACCGATGTGCAAGAGCGGCGATCAAGACTAGGCTCCGTGACCATGATCCAGTCTTTTTCTTCATTTCTTTCAAACGCGAGAAGGACTAATTGTGGTGTGTTTGTTAAACCAAACTGTATTTCATCATAGGGATCCAACTTGTACTCAAACAACAGACTGATCCAATTTTTTGAAGTAATATAAGTGATGGACAGTGCCTTCGTTACTGACACGACATAATAAGTCAAACTTGCAAAAATATCCATCGTAGAGCAAACCAAATGGTTTATTCTGTGATGAATGTCACCTGGCAAAACCTGCATCATAAAATTGCAGCAAAAGAAAGAAAACATGACATTAAATCAATAAGATCTAGACAGTAAATCAATAAGATTTACTTGGTGTGACACGAGTGAATCCTTACCAGGAAATCACTATGTTGAAGTAGTAAACAGAAGATTGGTCGTCCAACTACGTGTGGCATGCAGGGACCCCGCCTACTCCCACAAGCAGGACAGTCCAAAGGTCGTGAAAAATCATATGGACCAAACATCCATGGGACTGGAAATCCTGGTGGGTGGGATAAACCCTGCAATGCATACAGATATTGGAGTGTAACCATAATTGATAAACCGTCCTCACAAAAAAGATGATCTGGATACTTCAGAATATACAGACTAAATTGAGTGGACAAACATTAACATAGACTTTTCTCAGGACTCACCACACACAAATACAAATCAAGTACTGAACAATACAGGGTTCACAAACACAAATCAAGTACTGAACAATAGTACTTACTACAGACAAGCAAAGTTGCACTAATTAAACTCTGGAGACTATTTCTTGCCACCGGCCTATGGGATGAACCCCGCATAACTGACTAGGCCATGGACTTCATGAGAGATGTCTACCGGCACCATCACCATCTCCTGAACCTTGGAGAAGCTAACAGAGTGGTCTTTCCACTCATAAACATGACGATGAAGACATGCCGCATCAGATTTGTTGGGAAGCTTTACAAGAACCACACCCTTCGTAATCGAAGGCACAACCAGGAAATTGTTGTGGTCAAGTATAGCCTCAAGAACACGCCTGCAACAATGCTACAGGAAAACACTAGTTCAGGACACGTGGCGACAAGGACACAAGAGCTGGATAGTTTAGCAGTACAACTCATCCTCAGGTCTTCCAGTTCACACGGCATGACTTTGAGAACTTCATCTCCACCGCGGACCTGGTTCTAATTCAAACAGAAACCAAATATTTTATTACTACCTCCATTCAGAAATATAAGATGATTTTCGATATTTTACTCCATATATGAATACATATACGCACAAAAATGAGTGAACAAAGACACTAGAAATGTCTTCAAAGGCATGAGAGCAGAGGGATTACTTGCAATATCCATAACACAAGTTACTGATGCAAATATACCCTCTTCAAAGGTAGCATCAATGTTCATAAACTAGTTGAAAGTAATCTATAAGATATCAGTGTCAACCTCTCGCATGTTTTGGTCAAAAGAGGAATTTAGAACCACCATTTGGCAGACAAAAATCACATGTTAGATCACCCAGAAAGTGGTACTAGTAGTACTAGTACTGTGTGTTAGATGAAAAAACATGATCAAGATCTAGAAAAAGATCGTCAAGAAGAGATACTACCTGGACTTGCTTAATGAGGGATCCCGGAGAGGGGGGGATTGGACAGGGCGATGACTTTGAGCTTGTCTGCGGTAGTCTCGGCGGGGTGCTTGCACTTCTTCGTACCATGAGCCTCGACGGTTTTTGCCAGAGCCATAGACATCACTTCAGCCGGTCCTCCAGCGTCCATCAAAAACTGTCAAATAGAAATAGAAGAAAAGAAACCATAATCACAAACCCAAAAGAAGAATAGAGAGGGAGTTATAGGATCAGTCTCGGGGTTGCAAGACCGGGACTTGGCCAGAATCAACACCATTAATGCGCTCACCTTTCCTTCTTTGGGAGATAAGAACAATGGCAGGAGCAGGTCAGGGTTTTCTTGAAGAAATGAGGAACAAGATGAGGGAGAAGCGAGGGTTGGGTAGAGAAGAAGCTGAGAGAGAAGAGTGAAATGATGGTTGCTTCGTCCTTCCAACTTACTACTGGATTTTGTGATATGACAGCTCATTGGGCATTACTGCGACGCTTCGATCGGGGAAGTCAATCGTGCAGTTGGGCACTCTACTACGGAGTAATTTAGTGCATGGCTGGTGGACCCTGATGATGGCTGTCCCACACGTCGGTGAAAGTGAGTAGCAAAGTTCCCGATGACCGTCGAGGAGAATGCGCATGGTAGAGCGAGTCCATGTTTTTTTGAAGAAAAAAATGATTACAGCAAGCGTTTCCACTCTTTATGACGGAGGAGTGCGAAACACGGTAGCCACTTGAACATACACAGTGCTCCTACTACTAGGCATGTGCAGTGGTTCATATGTCAGTACTACATAATCTTGTTGCTAGTGTAGGAGTAAGATATGACGATAACAAATGATGTTGTGCGCATGTCAACTATATGAATAACAATGTAACTATATTGAGATGAGAATGCAACCAAACACACCCACACGCTTTGTGCTACAGTGACTGATCTACACCGTCTGATTTTGATCCAACGATCATGTTGCGCCGAGACATGGACATGCCCATGCAGAGGACGCCTAAACACCACCGAAGTCCCTCTGCTTCTCGAGGCGCATGACGTTGGTGATGCAGGGTGCAACGGCTCGCAGAGCCCTCTCCCTGTCGACGGGAGCCAGCTCGTCAAAGACGGCGTCCAATGGCACGAATGGATTCCAGTGACGGAGCCCTGAGAGGATTCACCCGACAATGGCGACGGCAGCCCACAACCCCTCCTTGTCCAGCTCCACCCCCACCATCGCGCAGAGACGGCTCAACTCCTCAGAGATATAGGTGAAGAAGGAGACCAGGTCAGGAAGCCGCAGCTCGTTGAAGTCTAACGACCGTTTTAACAGGGTGGTCGAACAAGTTTAGCCTGACGGCCGGCATGGTCGCCCTGGCACGACGGTAGGCATCGCACAGCCGCAACACGTGCATGGCAAATTGGTCCACCAAGTGGCTGAGGCGATCCTGGACCTCGTCACGATCGGCCCGCTCACGCTCCAGCTGCCTCCCCTGACGGTCTTTCGTATCTCCCGCTTTCTGTAGCAACGCCGCCGATGCCTCGAGCATCTTTGTGGTTGACGCCTGCCGCTTTCGAAGCTCCGTTAACTCCGGCACATAACGAAGGAGCATGGCACTCCTCTCCTCCTTGAGATCACGGAGCACCACATCCTTGGCCCTGAGCTCTGCATTCTTGGCCTCGAGCTCCTGTGTCAGGCGCCTCACCTCAGACTCCGTGATCTGCAGCGCCGCCATGGCACCAGGTAGAAGCAATAGGGAGAGGAAGCAAAGGGCGCGAAATGGCAGAAAGGCAATGCAATCTACAGGAAGGCGGAGGGAGCCAGTCGAGGAGTGGGGAATCTTTAGGTTTTCATCATGGGAAAACACCAGTCGACAACTTCTCACATCAGGGTGCAGTGGGTTTTACAGGCGGAGTGATCGTGACTAATTACTGCCGCGCCTGCTCCCGTCAATCAAAAAATTAAAAATCCTGCCGCGCCTGCTCCTGTCAATCAAAAAATTAAAAATCCTACCGCGCCTGCCACACCCAAAGACTAGAGCAACTCCGTGGTGGATATTTAAATTTACATGCCGGCAAGGAGATAAAAAAAGGGTGAAAAAACAAATGCGGCGGCGGCCTAGCTAATCGGTTGCACTAGCCCAACTTGCTAGCCACCGTGCTTCATTTATGTACTCGCCGGGAAAGGTGGTCTTTCGTGATTTGTTGACTCATTTACTTGCTTTGGTGCTACGACCGAGGAGGACCCAGAAAACGTGTGATAGGGCGTCCCATGTCTCGGCAAGGAAGAATATACGCGTGAACCACCCGGGAGGACCCCGAAACCGCGCGGTAGGGTGTGCCACGTCTCGGCACGAAGGAAAAATGTGCGTGTAAAAGTATATCAGACGTAGTAGTACCTATGGTTCGACCTCGGGACCCAGCCAGTCGGTCAGAAACACCCCACTAGCCACACAACTTCATCATGTTAACGTGGCATGGAGGATAGGTGTGGTTACCTCCGTCTCGACCAGCCACAATGTCTCTTGTTCTAGGCGATTCTTCTATTTTCCAAGCTTTTTTTAGTTATAATAACACCACGGCAAGCTAGCGCCGCTCCTTGTGTGTGCCCATGCGTCTAAAGGTTAGACGATGGAGAGGAGAGAGAGATCGCAGACCTAGGACCCACCAGTAAGTGAATCAACGGTCATGCACGTGTTGACGAGGCACTCCCTCTACTCTACTCAACGTAATACTATATAAAATCAAGTTATGGGACAAAAGCCAACAACTGTTGTTGTTTCAGGCTGTCGACTTATGCTTTGTAGTCCAGGTTGCCAGTTTTAATCTCGTCTTTCAGATTTGTTAGTTTTAGGTCCAAATTTGATCAATGACAAGTGGGACCCCCATGTGTTGTTCCGATATTTCAGTGTAGGATTGTTTTTTTGAACAAACACTTTGCGCGGTTAAACAAGTAACGGCACGAGTTACACGTATTTTGCAAGTTTATGAACCAAAATGACAATGTCATAGAATATGACATGCACCCGACAGCTTAGATGCTGTGGTGATACGAGCAAGGTTGTCAAAATCGCGATTTTGAATCGGATTGGAGCTCTGATGGTAGAATCGTAAATCGTAGAATCTTCACTACCAGGATCATAGAAACGTAAATTTTATGAACTAAAATCATAGAATTAGATGGGTAAGTTTGGATCTTAAAGTCATAGAATTGTATAACAGAATCGCGATTCTAACAACCTTGGATACGAGTTGTTACATCGTTGGAAGTGATATCCAATGGATTGGGAGTAGTCTTTGTAATTATGCGCAATTTCCAAACTCTCCAAAGATTTTTTTGTAAATAAAACATTCAAGCTTCATGTGTGCCGCTGCACCTTGGATCCAACAGCTCCCCACTGCTCATATTAGGTGCTCCCCGTAGCTTAATTAGCCGCTACGGTGATACGAGCATCTAGGTTGTATGATCTGTGATCAGATGGCACATGCGTAGTACTTGTACTTTCTACGCAATTCCCAAACTATCTCAGTCGTATATTGCAAAAACATTCAAACCTCCTGCTGTGGGCCGTTAGATCTCCGTGAACTCGTATCACCATAGAATCTACGGTGCGGGAGCACTTCATATTCACCCCTGCGAGAAAATAGCAGGTGCTCTCGCAGCTTGGATGCTACGGTGATACGAGCTTCGAGGTCATTCAATCTGAGATCCAATGGCATGTGAGCAGTCTTTGTGCTTGTAAGAAGTGGCCAAACTCTTTGGGGGCTTTTCTGCAAAAAATCATTTGAACCACCGAGGAGTTGTTGGGTCACAAATCCAACGGCTCCGAAGAGCTTGTATCACCAAAGCATCTAAGGTGTGGTAGCACATGATATTCTTACATACAGGAGAATATGATGTCCTCCTTCATCTTAGATGCTACGGTGATACGAGCTTCGAGGTTGTTGGATATGGGATCCAAGGGCATCTGAGTAGTTTTTATAAAAATTGTGTGCAATTCTCAAACTCATGAAAGTTTCCTGTAAAAATATTAAGACATCACGTTAGCTGCTATATCTCAGATCCACAAGCTCCAAGCAACTCGTATCAGCATATAGCATCTAAGGTGTGGGGGCAGATGATATTATCTCGGGGAGGAGGGGGGTGCACAACCAATCGGTGTTTGGGAGCTAGGGTGGGGACAAATATAATCTAAAAAATCCTAAACAGAGCTTCACAAATTTATCTAAGGTCGAGGGGTTAACCCCCGACAATCTACATAGCTCTGCCTAAACACAACATTTGCATGTACTGTAGTACTAGACTTAATATTCATGTTTCAGTTTCCTGTTCATTTTAAATATTGAATTGAGGGCCTACATTTTACTCCCTTCGTTCCTAAATATTAGTATTTTTAGAGATTTCAAATGGACTGGCACATACGGATGTATATAGACATATTTTAGAGTGTAGATTCACTCATTTTGCTCCGTATGTTGTCACTTGCAGAAATCTCTAAAAGACTAATATTTAGGAATAGAAGGAGTATTTTTGAATTCGTGTCATACATGCATGGTTTGAAAAAATAGATGCACTATACTTATTGGATTGTCGTTGTGTTCGTGTGTGTGTGTGGGCATATGCTTGATACATACAAAGTTTTCTCACCACCATATTGTTCATCTTTTAAATTTGAATTTGCAATGAAAAACTTAATAGGGATGCCATGAAATGTGAAATCCACGTTGAGATCACTATATCACAAACTCACTCTAATTCAAGAACTCGTCATAAATCAATTACCACATCGAGATTACTATTTGCAAGATAAATACGGGCATTGTAATACGCATAGATTCGTTCAGCAATTTAAATGATACCTTTCGTATTCTCGAATGGTACCCAATGGCGTACACGCCAGACCTTGGCTCGTGTTGATCCTCAAAAAAAACCGGACTCGTGTCCTTCTGGTGGCGTGCGTGGTATGCACATTAGCCAACCCCAACCAGTCGAGCCTCCGTGTTTCAAGTCGAAATATTTGGCGGCCAGAATTCCAGCCCTAGGCAATTCCCCTCATGTCCCCACTCCATAATGACTACCGATGAACAATGGAGGGATGCTTTAGTAACTAGACAACATTACCTACCGTGCCGAGCACGGTTCAATTCCCTCGATCGCCGCTCCCCAAGGTCACCCGTCAACTACATTGCCTAGTACTACTACTACTACACCTGGATGAGCACATAATTGATCCCGTTTGTTCGTGCCTAGTACTACTTGAGTTAATATATCAGGGACCCCTAAAAAAGAGTTAATATATCAGGCAATGCACTCGTACAGACGGATTATCCTTTTACTTTGCATATATAACTTGTCTGAAGTCTAACTAAGCAAAATGTTTGACCAAATCCTTTTTTAAGAAATACAACAGGACAGATGTACTACCTCCGTCCTAGTTTATTGGTCCCCATTGTATATTGTGTCAAATTTTGACTATAGATTGAACTAACAAAACGTTCATGCATCTTACCAAAAAATATATCATTGATAACTATGTTGAAATAAGAATCCAACGATATAATTTTCGTTGACATGCATTAACATTTTGTTAGCTAAATATTTGGTCAAAACTTGGCACGAACTATAAAGGTGACCTATAAACCAGGACGGAGGTAGTATCGCTTGAAAATTTATTGCATGACGCATGTTATGATGTTGTTTCGAATCCTAGATTTTAAATTTCAGAAAATCCAAAAGTGACCATAAGTTCATGAAACTGAGCATGGTCGCGTGATATGGCACAAATATTCCTTCGTAATTTTTTCTTCAATTTGAGACAAGCTGCTTATGACAAGTTGCACAAATGAAGAGCCAAGGTGTTTTGGAACAAAGACTTGTCTCGTTAAGGCGAACACTTTCACTATTGAAACCATGGGCATTTACGTGCCGCAACGAGTCCCGCTTCTCATCGGTAGGTGCCGTCCGAGAAAGCGTGTGAGTCGACGGGAGGCGTGCGAGCATACCACTGCGCCGGCTGAAAGGGAGGCGTGCGAGCAGACCGCTACACAGGCTCACTCGGAGGTGAGCCCTTTGACCAGGCTCCGGCGCCCACCTTCGTCCCAACTGCTCCCACTTTTAATGTCGTCGGCACCGTAGTTCAAAATCAACCCCGCACTACCCGGTATCGCTACAATCTTCTCTCTTCCTCTCCGATTCTCCTGTCATCTACCTTCAACCAGCCTGACCTAAACATACGCCATGCCGCATCACGATGGTCTGCCCTTAGTCTTCCAGTTTCCTGAGGAAGACACCCAGTTGGAGTCTCAAAAACATAAGGCGCTTTGGGACGAGCTTGAACCAGCCTTGCGGGAAGACTCCACGCCTGTCCCCGCTCCCGTTCCGGCTCCCGTCGCCCCGACTGCGCCAGCGCTCATTCCCGTGGCATTGATGGGCTGTGAGCTGCACATTGTTGCCGAGCTTGATGCCACTGGATTCCATGAGGTCTCCGCCGACTTTCACACGCCCGTGCACCTGCCAGCGCATGCGCCTACGTGTGCACTGACGTGCGCCCCCGTGTCGGTGCCCGTGCACACGAATGTCTCCGCCGCGCCGTTGCCAGCGCCTGTCCCCGCGCGGGTGCCATTGCCCCCCTCAGCGGCATGGATGGCCGCTGTCGACCGCTTCCGTGCACCAACGACAGTTGCCTCCTTCCGCTAGTTGACTCGCTCCTGGAGACCGAAGTCCAGAACATTGTGGCCTTCCTTGAAGCTATGGCCAACGTCCAGGAGTACAGCAACAATGGCGCAAGACACCGCCGTCTTCGTCGGTCAGTGGCTCGATGACACATAGAGCACGACAGAGGAGCCCCTTCCCACCGCAAGACCCCCCCCCCCCCCCCCCCCGCCGCCGCGTAATCTAAATTTGCCATGAAAAATGTTCATATTACCATGCTTAAAATATGAATGTTTATCATTTCTGTTTATTTTAGATCGATCATCGTATGAATGTAAAGTTGGAGTCAGACTAAATAAAATCTATGGTTTGATCGATTGGATGTTCTGCTAGAGCCGTATCAAATTAAATATAAAACTTCATCAAGCCACATGTATTCCTTCTCATCCAACGACCTAGACTGCTTCAATGTTGAGCGCTCAACACGTTTAGCGTGCAGTTAATTTCATGCCAAAAATAGTGCTAATCACATAATAACACGCAAATAATATCCTACTTAATATCCGCATGCACTTAATATACTTCCAAATTAACGTGCATTGCACGTACACATTGACTAGTACTACTAGTATGTGAAACTGGGGTCGTAACTTGTGAACGCGTCCAGATATGGTCAACGGCAACATCGTCCGCGAGTTCTTCGTGTTTGCCCGTGCGTCTAAACGCAGAAGGGGAGGAGAGAGAGAGAGAGCACATGGAACCCACCAGTAAGCGAAGGCAAATAGTACGTGCTAACGAGCCGGTCCCACTAATGTACTAAAAATAATATTACATGTTATCCATTAAATAGGTTGTGGTAATATAAAAACATTATATGAACAATGGGGGGTACAACAAACATTGATGTTCTACGTATGTTGTCTATTGACGTGCGGCTTGAAGGCCCTGGTCGCATGTTCGATCCTCGTCCGTTATTTTTTAATTTGTATATGGGTCCAAATTTGTTTCATGATAGGTGGGCCCCTCGGTGTGTAGTTTGTGGCACTTTAATTTGTGGGTCGAAATTTGTTCCATTCCAAGTGGACTATCGTTGTGTAGTTTTGTAGCTTATTTGTAGTAATTAGAGTTTTTTGCAATAATACCATGGTCCAACGTTGAAGGCGAGAAAGGACGTGCGAGGGAGCGATGACCGAGCCAGAGGGAAATCAATTGGGGGCGGTGCGGGGGTTGCAGCGGTGTTTGGAGTAGTTGTGGGCCGACTGCTACGAAAATATAATCTACCACCGGAATAAATGCCTACACAAATTAATCCAAGGTTGGAGTCCCCCTTGCAATGTAAATATCTTCGACTTTGCAAGGGATGGAGAGGTAGCTTCAATGTGTGGAAGATACGGCGTGAGAAAGCAAGGTCAACCGAGAGACATATAGATAGAGAGACAAAGTGAGTGTGGTCTGACATTCATTAAAAAGATATATATGCTCGGGAGAGATATTGTCCGATTGAGCTTTTGGGAAGGGTGAGGGCTGTAAGATAGAGCTTGAGAGATGATCTAGTCACAGACATGTAGATATATTTTGTGCGTGGGAGGAAGCAAGGTCAGTCAATTACATATATAAAGGGAGAGAGATTGGGTGAGTGTGGGTCATCGTGCGATCGAAAGAGTGATACAGGTTGGAGAGAGTGACGTAGATAGACAATGTGCGTGAGAGAGTATACAATATGAATATGTCGAATTGGGCTCAAACATGGAGATATATCGTTTGTGTCCGAGAAAGAGCAAGGTCAATCGAGACATACAAAGAGAGACAGAGAGAGAGGGAGAGAGAGATTGAGCGAGCGTGGCCCGCCATGAGGTCGAAAGAGTGGGGGCGGCTTGTATGGACTGACCTACATAGACAATCTGCGTGAGAGAGTATAAAGTGTGTCGATCGAGGTCCAAACAGGGAGATATATCATTTGTGTGTGAAAGAAAACAATGTTAATTGAGACTCAGATAAAGAGAGCGAGATTGAGCGAGTGTGGTCTGCCGTGCGGAAGAAAGAGTGAGACGGTCTCAAGGGAGTGACCTAGATAGACAAGATGCGTCCATACGCATGAGAGGTTGGGGGCTAGATAGGCAATGCATTTATCTAGCGAGAGAGGGTGGGAGGGAGAGAGATAGCTCGACATGGGGTGCAATGGCGGGTGTGTGAGGTAAATACATTTGGTAACAGAGTGGAAAAGGGGGTTGTATAGTTGAGAGAGTTAGAGATCGAAACATGGAGAGAAAGAATGAACGTGTGTCAGAAACCGATAGCTTCCTAAGGTGGTCAGGAGAGGAAGATTGACCTATATAGGAAGTATGTAGCATGTGTGCCGAGGGGGGGGGGCTAAAAACAACATTTGAATGTAGATAGTACTAGACTTAATATCGATGTTTCAATTCGATGTACATTGTAAGATTTGAACTGAGGACCATGCATATGGGTAATTATTTCGAATTCGTGCCATACTAGGTTTGGAAAAGTTGACATTGACTCGATTGTTGTGCTATTTTTGTAGGTCATATGTTTGAATCCATCCAAAAGTTTTCTCACTACCATGGTGTTCATCATATACATATCAATTTGTATTAAAAAAAGTAGCATGGATATAGTGAAATGCAAAATCCACATTAGAATTGGAGATCGCTATGTGACACATACTCTAATTCAAATAACTAATTATGTGACACACACTCTAATCCATGTTAGCATGGATACCGTTTCGTTTTTTTTTAAATAACTCCTCATTAATTAATTTATAGTATCTCGTTTCAAATGACTAATTATTTGCAAGGAAAACACGGGCATGGTGATACATAAAGATTTGTTTGCAAATGAAAGAATATTCGTTTGCATTCTCAAATCTCCTCTCAAATGTAGGCGCAGCAGGCAGACCAGGGTCGTGTCTTGGTGGTCGTGTGTGTCGTACGGTGGCTTAGCACCCAGCCACCCACCCCCTCCCCCCCCAAAAAAAGGACAACAACAAAATAATATCGCGCTTCCATGTTTCGGATTGAAATATCTGGCGACCCCAATTCCAGCCCTGCAAAATCTCCCTTCTCCATCGTCCCCTTCCGCGCCAAGATTGCTCAAATCCCCAATTCATCGCCAACCCAAGAAAATTTCGAATCACCCCTCGTCTCATCTCTTTCCCCACCTCCTTGCCAGACGATGACGAAGACAACGGTCACGCTTCACCACCGCACTGTAGCTACCTCATCTACGCCCTCGTCCACCGCACAGGGTAGTCCACCGACAACGTCGGCCGCTGCATCCGACATGCCTCACAGACACCGACTTCCACCGCATCAGGTGCGCTTCATCGACCCATCTTGCACCTCACCAGGGCTACTTCACCGAGCACATCGCCGCACCTCCGCCCCCCGAGGCCGTAGGGGCTTCACCAACGGTCTCATCCACCACATCGTAGCCCTCCACTGCCACACAAGATTTGCATCTGTGCACAGCCAGCCAATGCCAGCGCATCACCCTCAATGGCTCTGAAGTGACCCACACTCTAGCTAGGCGAGCATGCCCAAACGCCGACCCGAACTAGGTATCCACACATCACTCCCTTGTCCACTGTTCCGACGATGTTTGGATATCCTTTAACTGCTCTCTTAGCTTACACGCCTATGCAACTCTGACTTTAACTCCTATTTCTTCTGGACATATCATATAAAACAAGCAAAACCATTTTTTTAGCGAAGCATCACGGTGCTATGGGATCTGGTACACATCCTGCACACCCGTATAACCTTGTAAGTATCTGTCCTCCGGTACAACAGCAAGGTCGATTCCTCTTATTTGATCAACCATTCGCCATGTCAAAAATGCAGACGGGGATGCAAGGAGCACAAGGCCTGCACATCCAAGCAAGTGGTAACATGGACATGTACATGGAACGTCCAAGCGCAAGCAGAGCTGCAGTGAGCCTATACAACGAGCTAGCGTAAGTCCCTGCATTTCATTTAATTCGTACTGGCATGCGTGTATGATTTGTGTGCAGTGGCGGATCCATGAATTCAAGTTACCAGGGGCGAACATTTAACTTAAAAAATACGAAGGCACTTGCACTCCAGAAATCAACATAACTTGAGAAATGAGAAGCTACATGCACTTTGAAAACCAGCTACTGATCCAAAGTAGTTCAGATTATAAAACACTAAATGATGCAAGCACCAAAAAACACAAAATGCAACATGGTGTACAAGGACTACTAACATGGTCTGTACCTGCTTGAATTATTTGTTCTTTCGCTGAAAATATCAAAGTGTAACTGCACCTATAACCAATGCGCAAATAGCATATCAATATATATATCCTGCACAAGTATGCCAATAGTTTCAAACAACAAATTAGAAAAGTATTTATGCTACGTTCTCATGATACGGGGACTTTCTGGTAGATGGGCTTGACATTTCCTCAAGCCATGAAAATGTACTATAATCTGCTTGTCATCAATGCCTGCAAATCTCTATGTCTCTCAACATAGCAGATCATCATTAGACACTAAATCCTTCAATGGGAGCTTGCAAAATGCTTGCATTAGATCCCTCATTAGACACTATATGTTCATCACCAGGAGCATGTAAAATGTTTGCATCAAATCCTTTATTAGCAGTCTATTCATTAGACACTTCAAGCTCAAGAACAACATGAGCTTGTATGTTTGCACCGGACACTTGATTAGATACATCAAATTCAGTCAGTTCACTATTGATCGGGGGAGTTATAAAATAAGCAGAATTTGGTTTCATTTTCTCATAGATTCCGTACATACAAGCAGTTTTACAACACCATCAGCTTTAACTATTGGCCAGAAATTGAACGGTTGAATTAGATATAATCAGGTATGTGATGTACCTGCTCATTGCGCATGGTACTCTTGCAAGCTGCGACTGTCCGTTTGCGCAAGCTCGATGCCATAGCCGTGCTGCCGTCGCTGCCTCCCATGCAGGCTACACCCAGGGTTGGATCTTCATCTTCTTGTCCTTCCGGTCGATTGAAGCCCGGAGACCGCCCTCCAACAAGGGCGCCAGGCAGTGTTGTGTCGGTCTGTCCAGCGGCGGCTAGGTTAGGAGCGAACCAGACTAGAGGCTGGAGCGAATGAATTGGGATTTTTCGTGCTGTCGACAGATATGGGAGGCGCTCGTTTGGGCCGTTAGCTTGCTATAGGGCCTGCCTTGCACTTACGTTATCGGCCCATCCAAATTGAACATTTTTCTTCATTTTTTACATTGCCTGCTTGGGCGTTGGGCTGAACAAAACTAGCCTCGGCCAACCTGGACGACTCAAACTAGGTGCACACTTTCCAGCCACCCGAGGTGGCCGCCCATACCAGCCCCTATGGTGGCGTCGCCCCTTTTTGTGTGTATGATTGGGGTAGTGAAAAATATTCCGGTGGCGCTTTTGATTTACCCACAGAATGGTTGAATTGCTTGTTTCTATGAACTGAGTTCGCCAATAATGTGAAGGATGCCAGTCTTTTCATCCTATTGTAGATTGCTTAGATCTCGATATGACAAATGTAATCGCATGAAATATACAGTAAAAGCCAGTGTGATGTGTGTGGCTACAACTAGTCTGACTACACGTCCTCATATAACATATCAAGGACACACCATCTTACCAGATAAACCATTCGACTTACTAATGCAGTGTGGGAAGAAAGAAGTATTGGGACTGCGTATCCAAGCAATTGATGCCATGGACTCCTTCGTAGAACCTTGTAGGAGGAAAAGAAGTTGCAGTGTGCCTGTACAAAGAGCTAGCGTAAGTTCACTTATCTGCTTCTTGGAATTTTAGTTAGCCACCTATTGCAAAATTGTTCAATTACGTTGCTTGGCTTAATTTAGTTTGCTACTAATTACATAATGCCATAGCCTGTTAATCCTATTATAGACTGCGCCTATCTATGTGTTTGATACTTACTGTTAAGAATTACCTGTTTGCATGAACTTAAATAGCTACTTAAGCACGTAGATAGCTGGTCATATGTACTTCTAGGGTGCAGCAGAATTCACGTGTAATTTACGTTCTGATACCCTGTTTGTTTAAATGGTTTTCTGTTATCACTTGTAGCACTAGTAATGTTTGCATGTTCATAGATAGACAAGTATCAGGTTTATATGAGGGACATCGTGTTTTTAACTTATATATGTGTTGGAATCATTTTTCTTACATCAAAGAAATTTACAGATGCATGTGTTGCTAGTAAACGGTACCGACTTGTTACTTTAATATGTTGCCAAGAACTTGTTAGGTTTACTAGTTCATGTGTAATTAAATATGTTGCCAAAACCGTTTAGTTTTACTAGTTTGATGTTAGTTTCTTATGGCTCTTGCAAAACTTTATTTATTGATTGATAACATTCAAGTTTGCAGGAACTTCGTTGGCACAACAGGTATGTTTTCAGAAACTTCCTTGTTTACCTGGTTTGCTGCTGTAACTTGCTGCTATAATCATGTTTTGAACTTCAATTTTTCAGGATCGAATTGGAAGTCCAATTGCACAACAGGTACATTTTCAAAAATATATTTGTGTAACAGGTTTGCTGCTATAATTTGTTGCTCTAATCAAGTTACTGACTACTCAACTTTTCAGGATCCAAGAGAAACTCCAATGCCACAATAGGTTCCTTTTGCAAAACTTGTGTGTTTAACTGCTTTGCTGCTACAACCGGTTGCTCTAATCACGTTACTGGCTACTCAACTTTTCAGGATCCAAGAGAAACTCCAATGCCACAACAGGTACCTTTTGCAAAACTTGTTTGTTTAACTGCTTTGCCGGTGCAACAACCAGTTACAATGATGTTAATAACTACTTTTCAGCATCAAATTGAAACTCTTTAATTCCTTGTTTGTTTAAATGGTTTGCTGTTATAACTCCCAGTTGAGATGTTTTGCTAACTTCAACTTTTCGGAATCCAATCGGAACTTTAATGGCAAAACAAGTTAGCCCAAGATCAAAGAGAGATGTCCCCATGGATGTTGTATCATCCGACAGCAGTGGCACCCGCCCAATCATGCATCATGAATTGCTAACTACTGATGCTCTAGAGGCTAAACTAGTGGTAGAAAGAGATTCCGCTTCTGCACTTAGAGATAAAGTTGACATGTTGAGGAAGCAAACAACACAATCACAAGTAGTACTCAAGACAACCATTAAATATTTGGCGGATTTCAAAACGAAGCAAGCTAAGACTGACCGCATTGTTAAGGTCTCGAAGGAAAAAAAGAAATTAAGGCCGCGTTCCGCAGTCCTCGTGGAGCAGAGCGCGCGGAGCGGGGTTTAACCAACTCCCCAAATTATGGCGTAAATTAACTGGATTGCCGCTCCACTCCGGCGCAGAGCCGCGGAGCGGAGGGAATCCGAATGCGGCCTAAATTCCCACTTGGTAAATCATAGGTGAAATGTTCTTTCCATCGTTGAATAACCTTTGTGTTGTTTGTTCATGTAATCAATGAAACCATTTGTTTTAGAGATCATGTAATGATTGTTTTTGTTTTTTGGTTTGTAATTTTATTTGAGCACAAGTCTATATTAATTGATAAGACTCAGAGACATTTCATTTTGATTGTTGTGCCAGACCTACAAATATGCCAATCGGGCTGAATGTGCATTCAGCAATAATAGTAGTATAGATGGACCATAAGTGGCACGCATCGGAAAGGGCAAAGATGTTGTAGTAGCTTCGCTAAAAAAGGATGTTGTTCTAGCAAAAAAAGTACAGCGGCCTAGCTTATGTATGTTAGTTGATATTATTGATCCATATATTCTATAAGTGTTTATATTTCTGTTAGTTGTGCACATTATTGGTTGATTGACTCGGTATTTGAATCTTGATACATTGCTTGTGTACATATCTAAATGGGAGTACACATTATGCTACGTGTGACATTTGAGTTGGACATACAGTGTTCCAAATATTTGAATTCACCTTAAACTGGATTCTAACTTCTGAATTTGAGTATCAACATTTGTAAATCATATTCATATATGACAATGGAATACATCTTTGTCGTGCTTTTGAAGATATATAAAAACACATAGAATGATTTATAAAGATTCGTATAGGAATACAAAATGGATTCGAATTTAGTTGCCAGGGTAAACGTGGATGCTTATTGTCCAAAAATTCAAAAGAAGCGGCAAAATGTCGACTCCCACAATCCCATGTCGGCTGCCCACAACCAAGTGTTTGGGAGATAGAAATTACTGTCTACCCATTACACGGACAATCCATCGTCCCGATTTCCACATCTTTCAATAGGAGTAGGTTAGTAACTACAATTAGACGTGACACGACCACCTCTGAGCCCATTCCGACATGGTGGGCACCAAACATGGGCGGCAAAACACATTTGATTCAAGCTCATCCGAAAGACCTCTGTTTCTCCCTCCATTTCCCCATTCATACACGGTGGGTGGAAAAACAAACTCGACTCATCCGAAATCGATGTAGGCAAATATTTTCAATAGGGGCAGGTTTGTAACTTCACTCAGACGTGACACAACTGCCCTACCTGTCAGCCCCGTTCATACACCGTGGGCGCCAACCATGGGCACCAAAACACCCTCTCCTCGCCCGAAATCACTCTGGGCCAATATTGGCAACATGCGAAATTACCGTCCTATCCCCAACCAACGAGACGTCCAAATTTTAAACGGGGGCTAAGTTCGTAAGTTTCCCATATTTCAGACAGGCGCGTCCCAAAAACATGGTTCCCCGTACCTCTCCCTCCATTTTCCCATTCATACATCGTCCGCGCTAGAACACTGTCCCCACACCAGCCTCCTCCGTCCGCCACCCCATCCATCACCGCCATCCTCCACCCCATCCATCGCCACCGTCCTCCACCATGCCGGAGCGCCTACCAAGACCGCGTCATCCACTGCTAGAGATGGACGTTTCTCATCCACAACGACGGACCAAGAGCCTTGCATCGCGTCCTCTCGCTTCATCGGCGTCGTCGTCCTCTTTGCCGGGGCCGCTCACACGCCCATCTCTTCCACCACAACGGGACTTATCCCCCGATGCACCCATCTACCATCGCAGATCTGCTTCAACGCCACCGACAGCCATCGCACCCCCGATGCCAACACGGTGCCGCAAGAGAGGTGGTACTTCATATCTCCTCAACTTTTTGATCTCAACCAGAAAATAGATTGTGACTTGGTTACTCTACTTTCTTTTTAGCTCTTAGAATTTAGTTCTTAGTTCGAAGCAAACATTGGATGCTAAATATCATTTCTCTGGTTTGCAGCTTTAAATCTGCCATGGCACAGTCATAATACGGTTTAATTGATCATGCTTAGGGTTTAATTGATCATGTTGGTTCCATGGTGGTTTCTTTAAAACAAATCGGAGGGGAAACCCTCTTTTGCTCAAAAAAGCTTAGGGTTCCCCCTTTTATGATCACTATACGATCAACATACATGCTTCGTGTCATAATAGCATTGCTCCACCCACCAAGCTAAAGAAGCTTAGTTGTTCAAATACGAATATGATGTTATTAAAAAAGAGTCGTTTAATTGGTTAGCTAAATGTTCCTAATTTAGTTTCAAAAATGCAGGTTCGCCGCTCGGGTGTGTATCTCTACAGGGTGCCCACGGTGGGCCGGCCCACCCTGGGATTTTGGGTCGTCCCAGGCCCCGATTCCCCTCTGTTCTGCTGCGCGCTTCTGATCTCTACTTGCCCCAGCCGCCTGCCTCGCCGGCGACTTGCTGTCCCCGGACGACATGACTCTAGGAGGAGACACCGGACTAGCAGGAGGTCAAGAGCCGCTCGCCCTACAGCATCACCGCTGCCCGGGCGCGCCGCCGTGCCTACCTTCCAAGCCCGTTCAGGGCTTAGGCGTGCAACACCCACTACGCCACCCAATTTATCCTGAGATACATCCTCAACACTCAGCACTTCAGCAGCCACTCCTCATCACCCATTTCCTAATTGATTCATTACTCATTAGGCAGGACTGTCATTATGGTTTGTTGTGTGATGAGTGCTACCTACACTTAATGGTTCAGATGTATTTCAGTAATCTTTGGTACCTGTAAAGTTCATAGGGTTTCAAAATTCCGGCCGTAGGAACAGACACTAGTCATTTTGGATTGTTGGCCGTAGTGATATTGACCCAGATTACTACTGCAGGCCAGTTTTTTTGACAATTTTACTTCTATTTCTTACTCATTCGATATGACATCCAATTATTCATGTCGATTAGTAACAAATAGTAAGTGCTAGACAAACTTCTTGATTCAGATTTTGGACGGTCTCTTACTGTAGTTACAATTCTGCATACTTGTCCTAGTGAGCTCACAAGTAAATGATTGATTCACTACATCTATTCTTGCCTTCTCATATTTGTTGTCAATATTCTTTTAGGGTGGACCACCCTGTTTCAAAATATTGGAACCGTAGACATGAGTGAATAGTATTTCTCTGTGTGATCTGTTCCATCATGTGTGGGCAATGAACACTGCATTGTATAGAAAGAAAGTGTCATTCCAGCTTTTACGTAGGCAACGATCTTTTACATGGAATACAATCTGCCTACTTGCTTTGTGTCACACTACCAACACTCCACCCTTGAAGCTAAACATTATGCCACTCATAATTCCTTGGTTTATTTGTTCAAATACAATTTGATATGATTCTAATGTTCCTACTTCAGTTTTGAAATGTGTGTCTGCCTGTTATAGAGACATAATGGGTTTGTATTTCTATGAGTGGTCTGGTCAGCACGGTTGGGGGGGTTAACTTTGCATATGCAGGGGTTTATAGGGAGACACTCTTCGGGTTGAATCCGCAATGCATTCCATAGATAATCTGACTACATTTTATGTTTTCATGAATCTTAGATTCTGAACAGTATCATAATGATTATGAGCTTGCACGCATGAAAATAATAAAGTAAAACAATGCCATGGCTGTCAAACTTGGCATTAAGGGACTGGAATCAAGGATGGATGCAATGCAAATGCTCTCCACCTATAGATTCATGCTCAGAATATGATCCTAATAGTGATTCTGAGCTAGAGGGGGACCTAAGTCAATGTAGCTCCCGAGCGGAGGAGTCAGAGGCAGAAGCCCTATCTTATTCACCCATCAAGGTGCTTGCTCTAACTTTCCACAGTTCTATTGGTCGCACATATCTTGCAACTGATGCTTTGCATTGCTTCTACTTTGTTACACTGCCATTAGCTTAGTTTACACATCGTGTATGTGAATACGCCTTGCTAATCCATTTCCAGTACATATTCCATCTGTCATCATACCATATTTATCCATTCAAATGATGTTCTTGTGTATCAGACGTTCAAAAGGAAGAGGGCGATTGCTGATCGCGGAGGAGCACAAGCAAAGTATTTGGAAAAGGTACTGACACCAGATAAATCAAATAGCCCATTAGGTGTAGTTGCAATATCACCCGACTTGCAAAACACCCCAACTCTAGCAGACTCTAGCCCTACTACACTGGTCATTTCTGATGCCCCAACTCAGCAGACCCCAACTGCATGTAACGCCCTCGATGCGGCTATATCTCCCACGTGTCGAAGCACGACTTAGAGGCATAACCGCATTGAAAGCAATGTCACAAGTGAGGTAATATTCACACAACCCATGTAATACATAAGGGAAAGAGTTACATAGGTTGTGTGAAGATTACCTCACTTGCGACATTGCTTTCAATGCGGTTATGCCTCTAAGTCGTGCTTCGACACGTGGGAGATATAGCCGCATCGAGGGTGTTACACTGCAGCAAATAGTATGATGATGCCAGTTGACATAGCACCAGCTCTACGACGCAAAACCCCCATTCCAACAAAGAGTACACCAAATCTAGTTGCCAAATCCCTTTTTGAACCAGAGAGATCCCTAATTGTAGCAAATAGGATGTATGTGCCATTTCTTCCCAGTTTAGAAAATGAAGCTTATATTGTTGCCAGGAACTTTGTGCGCATCTTTCTTTCACGGAAAGATTATAGCGCATACACGGAACAATTTCTAGTCTTCCTTCGCAACTTACGCATAAGTAATGTACTAATGTTATTCATGGTAATTACTGCATATGTTTCTGCTGACAGAAGACACAAGATTTCATTCTTTTAAATAGGCGAGGACCAAATTGGATTGTCAAGACGAGCAAGGGCTGGTTGCGCTTTTCAAGCACTCGTTGATGAAGTATCGTTCCTACCTGAGGCAAGCGCACTTCGATGGCAAGGCTCTAAATGAAATTTCTGTAAAGTCCCCGGTGCTACATTTATCCGACAGTGACTGGAATTGTCAGGACCCCGATTCCAAGTCACATCGATCTAGCCGGTAACACCTCATATCACTTTGCGGCCTCACGCACGGTATTCCCACGGGTGTCGCCTTACCATGGCCCGGGACCGTTTGCGCCTTTTGGCTCACGTATATGATAGTGTCACTAGCATCCATATGACAGAGAACCCGGCCGACATGACTAGTCGTGAACCCAAAGTGGCACTAACTTACGGGGATAGGCATACATGAATCAACATCGAGCATGTCGGTCAGCAGCGTGTGAATCCGGGCTGTAGCACTGGGCTAACAGAACTCCGGGAACCCGGGCTGTAGCAGGCTAGGTAGGACTCCGGATGTCACCGCGTGACATTTCCCCGAAGGGACAGGCACAGGAACGAAGTGAATCACATGCCGGCCAGTCAAGTGTTCCGGAGCAGTAGTGCTAGGCTAGCAGGACTCCGGTGAACCGAGCTGTAGCGGACTACTATGGCTCATGGAAGCACAAGACTACATTTCCCCATAAGAGAGGCTACCAAGGATAAACAACTAGGTTGTCGGATCCCACACATACCAAGCATTTCAATCATACACACAATATGCTCAATATGTGCAATACAACATGGCATCACAACAAGACTCTACGACTCAGAGTATTTATTCATTAGGCTCCGAGGAGCGAGATATTACAAACATGGGTCTCATGACCCAACATACAGAGCATACAAGCAAGAAGCACATGCGGAAGCTTAACTTGTCTGAGTATAGACAACTACAAATGAAGAAGGCTCAGAAGCCTGACTATCTACAAGACCCTCCCAAGGGTACAAGATCGTAGCTGAGGTATCAAGCTAAACATCGAAGTCCACCTGGAACTACTAGCGAGACTGAAGTCTCTCTGCAAAAACATAAATTAAGCAAACGTGAGTACAAATGTACCCAGCAAGACTTACATCAGAACTAACTACATATGCATCGGTATCAACAAAGGGGTAGTGGAGTTTAACTGCAGCAAGCCAGCTTTGACTCAGTGGCTAACCTGAACTACGACTGCAAGCAACTCTTTTGAGGTGGCGCACACGAGTCCACATATTCACCATATCAATACACCACTATGGATCCGCTCCTGTTCCCCTACGAGAACGCCATCCATAGCACTCACGCTTATCTTGCGCATTTTAGAGTATCCACTTTCACTTGTCTATAAACTATGCAAGGGGTCCAAGTTTCCATATCCGAGGAATCCGGCTATTCGAATAGATAATGATAACGCTGCAGGGGTGTACTTCTTCACACACGCTCTCGCCACTTATTGCCCTGTAGACGTCATGTACCTCGGCAACCTTCAAGCGGAAGCCGGGCGAGGGTGTCGGCCACGACCTGACTAACCAACAAGTCTCTAGTCCAGGTTTATCGCCTATTCGGGTTCCATCCGCAAGGAGATCCAGTCGGGGTGTCGTTCACGGCCCCAAACGATGTGTACAGGGTTCCCAAGCTCACCATCCGGGTGCCACTTGGTACACCGGGCCACTATGCCTAGTCTGTCCCAAGCCCACCTGTACCGGGTGCCACTTGGTAGACTACTAACACTACCTACAAACACCAGAAACTAGTTGCAACTCCTGGACAAAGATCGAGTTGATTAATAAGTCGAGAGGGGTTGATTTACCGGAACCCAATGTGTGGTAGTAACTATTCATGGATCACAAACACAGAACTCAGTTCCTGAGGACGGCTGCAATGAGACAACCCACAATGTACTCCTACATGGCCTCTCACCGCTACCTTTACCAAATCGTGTTCACACACTTAGCTCACACACAAAGTAGGACTTGTTTATCACCATTCCAATTCATTCCCGATGAATCAGACCTGACTCAACTCTAAGCAATAGTAGGCATGACAAACAAGCATGAATGAGTAGGCACACCAGGCCTCAAATAACTCCTACTCATGCTAGTGGGTTTCATCTATTTACTGTGGCAATGACAGGTCATGCAAAGGAAAGGGGTTCAACTACAGCAGCATGTAACAGTTGAATCGTTGTTGTCCTAATGCAGTAAAAGAGAGCAGGAGCAAGAGAGTGGGATTGTATCGGAATGAACAAGGGGGTTTTGCTTGCCTGGCACTTCTGAAGATAGTATAACTCTTCATCGGTGTCGTCGATCATATCGTTGAAACACGTCTACTGAGAGGGGACAATTACCGGCAAGGGAACATAAACAACATTCAATTAATGCAATGCACAAAGCGAATGAATGATATGACATATTAAGGTACTGAATTGACCTAATGCAATATCTAGCCAATTTAATTGAAGTGGAACTCAAACAAGATCAAATTCCAACTCCAAATGTTATTTCATAAATTGCCCTAATCATAACTTTTCGTATTCAGTGAGGTTAACTTGTTCAAACATGCATGATCATGGCATAAACAGATTCTTCATATTTTTCTAATCATTTTTCATATATAATTTATTTCATTCTGAGCTACGGTTGAATTTCTATGATTTTTAGAAGTTTTGGATATTTTCTGAAATAAATAAATAATTTAAGATTTATTTAAATTCCAGAAAAGGATTACTGCGTCAGCCTGACATCATCATGACGTCAGCAGGTCAATGGGGCATGGTCCAGGTCAAACCTGACCAGTGGGACCCACAGGTAAGTGACACAGTGTCAACTACAGAGGCTGGCGTGTGGGTCCGGTCAATGCTGACTGGGCAGGTCAAACCTGACACGTGGGGTCCGCAAGATTAGTACTAACTAAACAGGAATTAAACTAACCTAAACAGGCACAGGGGCCCACATGTAAGAGAATAGTGTGGGGGGTGATTAGCGGGGTCATTAGTGCTAATGATGGCCACATCGACATCGCCGGAGTTCGGCCGGCGGCGACCAAAATGACGGCGGCGCGACTCGGGTTTGAGCTACGGGCGACCACACAACACGCGGAAGGGCTCTACGGGTTCCTGGCGTTGCGGCGCTTCTAGTGGTGGTGGCGGGTGGTGCTGGGGTGGCCGGAAAGTGGCCGGCGACGAGCTTTAGCGACGGCCGGAGCTCGGGCGATCTCGGGTTCGAAGCTGCAGTGGGCGTGGCGATGCTGGCGTAGCACCTACGGCCTCTGCGTGGTGCGGTGAGCACGTCGGTGTGCTCGTTTGGGGGCTACGGTGACTGTGGCCACGGCGGCGAGGGGCTCAGGCGGCGGCGTGATTCGGTCATCAGCGAAGCGGCGGCTATGTCGAGGAAAAGAGCACGGGAGAGAGGGGAAAGAGGCAGGGGCTCACGGCGGTTCGTATGAAGGAGACGGTGAGCTCGGGGGCGGCCTGATGGCGACGTACGGGCGACGGCGATCTCGGTCAACTCGAGGTTGAAGACGATGGTGTGGAGGCGATGCAGGGCGTCCGGGCTCGATTCCTTCGGCTTCGGGAGGCAGAGCTCAACGGCGGTGCTGGTGGACACGATAGAGGGGTGTGGAGATAGTTGTGGCCACGACAAACGGCGTCGGCGGTGACGAGCTCGCTCGGTTGCGCTCGGGAGGGGGGAGCAGAGGAAGGGGAAGAGCTCGAGGGGGAGTGTGAGAGACCTAGGAGGTCGCGTGGTGTCGGCAGAGGCGAGGGGGAGGCAGGAGGCGGCAAGCAGGAGCTGGCGCAGCTCGGTTGTGCGCTCTCCACGCAGCTGCCTTGCCTTCTGGCAGAAGGTTGAAGAAGGCGCTGCGCTGGCTGGGCTGCATAGTGTTGGGCCGGCTGGGCGCCAGGTAAGTTGACCCAGGTAAGTGCTCTGCCTTTTCTATTTTCTGTTTGTTTCTGTTTTCTATTTTTTTGAAGTTTGTTTTGAGTTTGGTTTTCAAACAAACCAATTTTTATGCTTCTGAAAATTATTATGTGGACTTAGGAAACTAGTTCAGAGACACATGCAAATTTTCAAAATTATTGGGCTTATATCTATTTTATAGTAAATATAAACCCAAATCAAATAGCTAGTGATTTAATTCAAAGGCCCAAGAATAATTATTTCTGTGATTCCAAAAATATTGGTTTGAGTTATAGCTCTTGCCAATATTTTCAGGGGTTAGCAGGAACATTTTGTTGGGCTCATTTGAAATATTTCAATGTTGATCATTTTTAAAAGATTTCTGAGGCTTGAGAATTCCCTCAATTCAATTCCCTTGAATTTAAGATGATGCATGGATGCATATGCAATGACAAGCAAAGGCCAAAGCTAGGGCTGTGGCAACTCACCCCACTAACAAGAATCTTGTCCCGAGATTCAAGACGTGAGGTAACAAGACAGAGGGGACACAAAGCTGACATTATCTTCATGATCCAATTGCCCTTCTCGGAGATGGTGATTCATTGCTCCAATTGATCTTGACGTCTTTGCTATCGAGATCTTCATCCAACATGATGATGACGGAAAGAGACTCTCTACCGAAATCGGTCTTCTCGAAGATCGAACAACTCACGATCAACTCATGGAGTGAGACGTTGAAACATCTCTTGGGCTAAGACACAAAACACACACCAAGAGAGATGGGAAATAATAGATGACAAAGGTTCAAATTGGTAGGCAACAATTCCACACTTAAGAGGGTGGTGAACGGTTGTCAACGTAGCGAGGAGTTGAGTTGCCATGATGCCACATCGAGACATCTTAAGGAAGGTGACTCGCAGAAATATTCCCTTAAGTGGCAAAAAGAATTACTTTTGATACAGAGATCATTGGAACTCTCTATACCAGCCTAAGGCAATTTACGAGCGATCATTTGACAGAGTTTTCGGGAGAGCGACACACTCGGTCTAGAATGGATGATGTGAACTACCTTGTTGAAGAAAATGCAAGGGATGATTTTTGCTTGCGCATGCTCTCAAGAGCTTGAGCATTTCCATATTCATCAAGGTTCTACCAACATCCGAGTCGAGGATCCTGGCAACATATCTTACTACCTTGACGAATAGTGATGGACAATGCAGATGCATAGAAAGACAACCCTTTCTCAGATTTCACCTTAGCGAGGCCAAGGGAATGAAATCTGGATGATCGACCGAGAGACATTTAGCACTCCGCTTCTAATGTTCTCCTTGATGTACTGGTTACCACGGTCATGCTTTAAAGCATCAACATAGCCATCAAGTAGTGGTCGGACTTCGGAATACAATAGATCCATAAGGAACAACTTCTGGAGTAAATCCTACGAAATCCTTATGGGGCGATGGCCAACTTCCTCAATCAAGATACTACAATAATAGGTCTTCCGGCTGGGTGTGTTGGCCACGACATCCACTTTACCGGTTACAGGGAGACCAATATTATAGTTCTTGGAGTGTGTTCCAACCATCATATCTACCTAAGATTCAGATCTAGTTGGTGTCAGGATATTCCGGACTCATCAAGTCTAGAAAGAAAAATGAAAGTTTGCAACACAAATTGACGATATGACGTTGCAAGTCTCTCGGGGGAATGAACTACGGTAGTAAGCTCCAAAACATGAGCCGGTTCTGCTACAAGCATGTGAACACGCTGTCCTAGACAAGCACGGTCACCTAGTAGTCTTACAATGAAACACTACCGAGTTCAGGGGGAACCATCAACGAGGATATCGAAGTCCTTGCGTAAGTCTAGCTCTGAAGAAGAAACTTCTTCTCCTTGAACAAATCAATCAGTGGCTTGGTGTGCTAGGGATACGTATAGAATGTAGATGATCAGTCTATCAGACCATAGAATACTTCGCACATGCATGACTGACTTGGGATGATTCCAGAGGAAGCAAAAACAAACTTTCTCGAATTCACGGCGGCAACTTACATCAGATGCACATGAATTAAAGGAAGTCACATCTTTTAACCGGACATATGCTTCATGATCAGGACATGAGGGTAATGCTTATAAAGTTTCAAACACTAGTGTAATGTTCAACGTGAATCATGGGGAAGACAAAATGTTGCTGATGGGCTCATCTCCATATCACTGGACTTCCACCGTCATGTGAACACGGTGATAGCATTGGTCAGAACAAAAGATGTAATGGTGTATGCTCGAGGGATCAACCAAGAGTAAGACAACATTACGAACATCGTTGGTTCTGATTTGATTTGACGATAGCCCACACTCAGATCAAGGGATTGATAAGGCAATAGCGCTGACAATTGATCATGTGGATCAATCGATGAAGATATTATGTTTCTTCAACATAGATACTAGATATCCCTTAGGGATGAGTGCAGTAGGACAACATTTTATCTTCCAACTCTCCAAGTTGTCGTTAAGCTTAACCAACTAGCTCAGGGGTATCCAACACAGATTCCTAGAGAAGAGGGTGGCTACAAGAAACCAACTTGATCACGAACTCAACATAGCGATCAGATGACAGCCTGGTGATACCTCCGAGAAGCTATTCGGAAAATCATGAACCACTAATATGTCACTAAGCTCGAGAACAATCTTGCTTTTCAGGGCAAGACGATATGATCAAATAAGCAAGGAATTCAATCCTAACTCCATGATCGAATAGTGCACCAGAAATAAGGACAAGGTAACACGATCAATCCTAGAATAGTGATTCGATAACCAACACGCTAAGAATGATAATAATGTCCATAACTACCAAGCAACACAGTTGCTAGGAGTATTGATTTTACACATCATGGATCACTTGTCGGCATTCCGGTTACAACAACACGGGACCGAGGAATGAATAATGATGGAGAGAAGTATCACTGCGTCAAGAGTTCATAAGAGGCGATGCAATTCTCATGGCAATCCTGACATGAAGGGGGTAATACTCCGAGGTAGAGCAAAACAAAAGCTGGATTGGCATTTGATCTGTGAAATACCACTACTTTGACCAATCCAAGAAATGGATGAGGTGCTGGAGTTTGTTTCTCCTAGTCATTCCAGAATAGAATGGCTTGACGGACCACAAGAATAATAGGCATCGATGAACACGAATGCACAACTATTCCTGACTATCAAGTGATAGACTAGGGTTGGAATACAGCTGAGGAGGATCAACTCAAGGAACATATATCTTTCTGAGTTGTGGATGCACAAATTAGTATGTTGAACAAAGCTCAACATATTTCTTCCAGATAACCCATGCAGAAAGGTAGAACTGGCAGAGTCACAACATAGAATTGAGACCTCATCAAGAGCACTCTGGTTGTGATCTTTCGGTTCAACGAGGAACTTCTGCCATGAATGGTTCATGGTATTTCGAAGAATGATATACCACGGACCTCGAGGACTATCGCAAAGGTTACTAATATCCTAAAGGAACTAGCAACACTATCAACAAAAGGTAAGTAGAGTGAAACTTGGGCTCAAAAACCCAGGAAATAGAATGCCTACTAACTAAATGGCATCACGGGATGCTTTCAGGAATGATGGCCAGAATCATCACACTGGGGAACAGAAGCATTGCTAAATTCTCGAGGACACCTAGGGTCATAATACTAACTCCAACATACACGTCAAGGCAATGGAGTACCTCAACACACCGATTAGTGTGCTTAATCTGGCCCAAAATACAACGGAACATGGAGGAAAGATTTGCAAGTGCATCAGACTATCTAGAAACCTGGGATGAGTCAGACAGCATAACAGCTGTAAATGCTCAAAAAGATTTGAGACATCCTGCAAAAATGGTGGCATAGCCACTCAACATAACAAACTTAAGGTTCTGAGGCCAGCTATGAACATATGGAAGTAGTAGAAACTGAACTGAGGCTTAAATCCAACATTCCTAGGAAAGTATGGTTTAGTAACACGTCATCCTGAGAGATAGAAGAGAAGCCTAGTTCTTAACCCCGTAGAAAAGATAAGATGACTCAGATCAGAAGGTCGTGAGGATAAGGAGTAAAAAGAGCCTTACATTCCCTTCCACAATCAATTCCCTTATAAAACTAATGCATTTCTAGACTCAACTTCGACCAGCTTGGCTTGGTAATCCTATAGGCAGTCAGGCTCTGATACCAAAGCTGTCAGGACCCTGATTCCAAGTCACATCGATCTAGCCGGTAACACCTCATATCACTTTGCGGCCTCACGCACGGTATTCCCACGGGTGTCGCCTTACCATGGCCAGGGACCGTTTGCGCCTTTTGGCTCACGTATATGATAGTGTCGCTAGCATCCATATGGCAGAGAACCCGGGCCGACATGACTAGTCGTGAACCCAAAGTGGCACTAACTTACGGGGATAGGCATACATGAATCAACATCGAGCATGTCGGTCAGCAGCGTGTGAATCCGGGCTGTAGCACTGGGCTAACAGGACTCCGGGAACCCGGGCTGTAGCAGGCTAGGCAGGACTCCGGATGTCACCGCATGACATTTCCCCGAAGGGACAGACACAGGAACAAAGTGAATCACATGCCGGCCAGTCAAGTGTTCCGGAGCAGTAGTGCTGGGCTAGCAGGACTCCGGTGAACCGGGCTGTAGCGGACTACTATGGCTCATGGAAGCACAAGACTACATTTCCCCATAAGAGAGGCTACCAAGGAACAACTAGGTTGTCGGATCCCACATATACCAAGCATTTCAATCATACACACAATATGCTCAATATGTGCAATACAACATGGCATCACAACAAGACTCTGCGACTCAGAGTATTTATTCATTAGGCTCCGAGGAGAGAGATATTACAAACATGGGTCTCATGACCCAACATACAGAGCATACAAGCAACAAGCACATGCGGAAGCTTAACTTGTCTGAGTATAGACAACTACAAATGAAGAAGGCTCAGAAGCCTGACTATGTACAACACCCTCCCAAGGGTACAAGATCGTAGCTGAGGTATCAAGCTAAACATCAAAGTCCACCTGGAACTACTAGCGAGACTGAAGTCTCTCTGCAAAAACATAAATTAAGCAAACGTGAGTACAAATGTACCCAGCAAGACTTACATCAGAACTAACTACATATGCATCAGTATCAACAAAGGGGTAGTGGAGTTTAACTGCAGCAAGCGAGCTTTGACTCAGTGGCTAACCTGAACTACGACTGCAAGCAACTCTTTTGAGGTGGCGCACATGAGTCCACATATTCACCATATCAATACACCACTATGGATCCGCTCTCGTTCCCCTACGAGAACGCCATCCATAGCACTCACGCTTATCTTGCGCATTTTAGAGTATCCACTTTCACTTGTCTATAAACTATGCAAGGGGTCCAAGTTTCCATATCCGAGGAATCCGGCTATTCGAATAGATAATGATAACCCTGCAGGGGTGTACTTCTTCACACACGCTCTCGCCACTTATCGCCCTGTAGACGTCATGTACCTCGGCAACCTTCAAGCGGAAGCCGGGCGAGGGTGTCGTCCACGACCTGACTAACCAACAAGTCTCTAGTCCAGGTTTATCGCCTATTCGGGTTCCATCCGCAAGGAGATCCGGCCGGGGTGTCGCTCACGGCCCCAAACGATGTGTACAGGGTTCCCAAGCCCACCATCCGGGTGCCACTTGGTACACCGGGCCACTATGCCTAGTCTGTCCCAAGCCCACCTGTACCGGGTGCCACTTGGTAGACTACTAACACTACCTACAAACACCAGAAACTAGTTGCAACTCCTGGACAGAGATCGAGTTGATTAATAAGTCGAGAGGGGTCGAGTTACCAGAACCCAATGTGTGGTAGTAACTGTTCATGGATCACAAACACAGAACTTAGTTCCTGAGGACGGCTGCAATGAGACAACCCACAATGTACTCCTACATGGCCTCTCACCGCTACCTTTACCAAATCGTGTTCACACACTTAGCTCACACACAGAGTAGAACTTGTTTATCACCATTCCAATTCATTCCCGATGAATCAGACCTGACTCAACTCTAAGCAATAGTAGGCATGACAAACAAGCATGAATGAGTAGGCACACCGGGGCTCAAACAACTCCTACTCATGCTAGTGGGTTTCATCTATTTACTGTGGAAATGACATGTCATGCAAAGGAAAGGGGTTCAACTACCACAGCATGTAATAGTTGAATCATTGTTGTCCTAATGCAGTAAAAGAGAGCAGGAGCGAGAGAGTGGGATTGTATCGGAATGAACAAGGGGGTTTTGCTTGCCTGGCACTTCTGAAGATAGTATAACTCTTCATCGGTGTCGTCGATCATATCGCTGAAACACGTCTACTGAGAGGGGACAATTACCGGCAAGGGAACATAAACAACATTCAATTAATGCAATGCACAAGTGAATTAATGATATGATGTATTAAGGTACTAAATTGACCTAATGCAATATCTAGCCAATTTAATTGAAGTGGAACTCAAACAAGATCAAATTCCAATTCCAAATGTTATTTCATATATTGCCCTAATCATAATTTGTCCTATTCAGTGAGGTTAACTTGTTCAAACATGCATGATCATGGCTTAAATAGATTCTTCATATTTGTCTGATCATTTTTCATATATAATTTATTTCATTCTGAGCTACGGTTGAATTTCTATGATTTTTAGAAGTTTTGGATTTTTTCTGAAATAAATAAATCATTTAAGATTTATTTAAATTCCAGAAAAGGATTACTGTGTCATCCTGACATCATCATGACGTCAGCAGGTCAAGGGGCACGGTCCAGGTCAAACCTGACCAGTGGGACCCACTGGTCAGTGACACAATGTCAACTACAGAGGCTGACGTGTGGGTCCGGTCAATGCTGACTGGGTAGGTCAAACCTGACACGTGGGGTCCGCAAGATTAGTACTAACTAAACAAGAATTAAACTAACCTAAACATTCACAGGGGCCCACATGTAAGTGAGTAGTGTGGGGGTGATTAGCGGGGTCATTAGTGCTAATGATGGCCACGTCGACATCGCCGGAGTTCAGCCGGCGGTGACCAAAACGACGGCAGCGCGACTCGGGTTTGAGCTACGGGCGGCCACACAACGCGTGGAAGGGCTCTACGGGTTCCTGGCATTGTGGCGCTTCTAGTGGTGGTGGCGGTTGGTGATGGGGTGGCCGGAAAGTGGCCGGCGACGAGCTTTAGCGGCGGCCGGAGCTCGGGCGAGCTCGGGTTCGAAGCTGTCGTGGGTGTGGCGATGCGGGTGTAGCACCTATGGCCTCTGCATGGTGCGGTGAGCACGTGGGTGTGCTCGGTTGGGGGCTACGGTGACTGTGGCCATAGCAGCGAGGGGCTCAGGCGGCGGCGCGATTCGGTCGTCGGTGAAGCGATGGCTATGTCGAGGAAAAGAGCACGGGAGAGAGGGGAAAGAGGCAGGGGCTCACGGCGGTTTGTATGAAGGAGACGGTGAGCTCGGGGGCGGCCTGATGGCGACGTACGGGCGACGGCGATCTCGGTCAACCCGAGGTTGAAGACGATGGCGTGGAGGCGATGCAGGGCATCCGGGCTCGATTCCTTCGGCTTCGAGAGGCAGAGCTCAACGGCGGTGCTGGTGGACACGATAGAGGGGTGTGGAGATGGTTGTGGCCGCGGAAAACGGCGTCGGCAGCGACGAGCTCGCTCGGTTGCGCTCGGGAGGGGGGAGCAGAGGAAGGGGAAGAGCTCGAGGGGGAGTGTGAGAGACCCAGGGGGTCGCGTGGTGTCGGCAGAGGCGAGGGGGAGGCAGGAGGCGGCAAGCAGGAGCTGGCGCAGCTCGGCTGTGCGCTCTCCACGCAGCTGCCTTGCCTTCTGGCAGAAGGTTGAAGAAGGCGCTGCGCTGGCTGGGCTGCACAGTGTTGGGCCAGCTGGGCGCCAGGTAAGTTGACCCAGGTAAGTGCTCTGCCTTTTCTATTTTCTGTTTGTTTCTGTTTTCTATTTTTTGAAGTTTGTTTTGAGTTTGGTTTTCAAACAAACCAATTTTTATGCTTCTGAAAATTATTATGTGGACTTAGGAAACTAGTTCAGAGACACATGCAAATTTTCAAAATTATTGGGCTTATATCTATTTTATAGTAAATATAAACCCAAATCAAATAGCTAGTGATTTAATTCAAAGGCCCAAGAATAATTATTTCTGTGATTCCAAAAATATTGGTTTGAGTTATAGCTCTTGCCAATATTTTCAGGGGTTAGCAGGAACATTTTGTTGGGCTCATTTGAAATATTTTAATGTTGATCATTTTTAAAAGATTTCTGAAGCTTGAGAATTCCCTCAATTCAATTCCCTTGAATTTAAGATGATGCATGGATGCATATGCAATGACAAGCAAAGGCCAAAGCTAGGGCTGTGACAGGAATAATCTTGTTACACATTGGTCTTGTCTGTAGTGTAAGGTACTGTCTAGGATATCACATCACAATTTGAACTACATTTCTGCATTTGCCTTAACTTCTCACTTGTACGAAAACTATTAGTAGAAGAACATTCATTCTCAAGGGACCACAGAATCTCGCAACTATACTGCACACTGCATTGCTCTTGTGAGTACCTCTTGCCCTGTATGACCATACTTACTTTCATAGCTGTTTGATTATGTAGCATCACTGCACATGATAGCCTCGTTATCGTCCATTTTGTGGACATTATAAGATCTGTATGGACTCTTACATAAATTTAGAATCATCCCAATTCTTTTGGAGAGGTTTAGCTCTACAGTCCTCTTGTCAGGACTGAACGTCGTCTATCACTGTACTTACATTAACAGCTACTTCCTCCGCCCCATAATATAAGAATGTTTTGTACAGTACACCAGTTTTCGAAACACTCTTATATTATGGGAAGAGGGATTGGTTCATTATGTAGCATTCTACATCGTATCTCCCTCGCCCACCATTCACTAAAAGATATCAAATCTATATTTAATCTTATCAAAAAGTTGAATACACAGACAATGCCAGTGCAGAAGTGTAGCCCATTGGTCTTGTCAGTACATTTTGTCCTGTAATGCTTGTACTTCCAAGGATTGGTAGTTGATTATGTAGCATGAATCTGCATCTTATTTTCATTATCCTCTATCCCTTCCAGTATTATCATATCTATAATTACTCTCTACAAAATGTAGAGTACAGGCAATGCTTATGAAGAAGATTCTATGCCGAAATTCTTGAGTTATCCTTCCCTTGACATGGATAAGGGCATTATAAAGCCGGTGTTAACTATTAATGTAAGTCAGTCCTTCTAAAGCCTTTATCCTCAACTGATGTTTAATTTGCTCATATTCCCTATCGTTTACTGCTGTTTAGTTTGCTATTTCTATCAAAATGCTTGTTCGGGAGAACCGTAAGTTCCAAGTTTTACTTGTAAAACCAAATTCCTTATTCATACCATGCACATTACTCAATACTCCCTATATGTATGATTGTTTTTGTGGATCTATAATCCAGTGTGTGGTGAAGCAGCCCATGTATGCACCTTGTCATCTCCTGTTTTATCTTACTGATGCGGCTGATGATATGAACATGCCATGCACATTAACCACAATAGATACAATGATTGTCTTTGCCCTTCATCTATGCTTGTTATGTTGACATGGTAATCCAGTAGTGTGGTGAAGCTCCCCGCATTATGAACAATGCCAGATTATGTTGAATCAGTTCGACTTCTTCAGTCCCAAGTTCTAGAAGAAAGGCATTCCGCAACTAAACTTTGACTTGAAGTCCTATCTCTAAGAAAGATTGTGGAGAACACCAATGAGAACCTCATTTCTAAACAACTACACCCGGAAGCTATGACCAACATGCTAGGCCGGTCTCACAGCCTTGCTCAGCAGCTTGCGTAATAGTTCCCGCGCAAGGCTAATCTTTCTTGAACTGTCTTGGAAGTGGTCTCGGTTCAGTATTATTTTGTTACGCTGCAATGGTGCCCAGTTTTTGTAATCTGCTTCTTCGTTGCGCTTTATGATCACTGGTGGCGAACTTCGATGCCCAATGGATGTAATATACCATACATCCTTTATTGTATAGTGTAGGTTTATTCTAAGTTACTATGCCATAATTTCTTTATTGTACAGAGTAGGTTTGTTCTTAATTCCTACTAGTTACTGCCATCATTCGCTATCTGGGGCCCGAAAAATTCCCCTCTAACAAGCCTAGTTTTTAGTGGGCCACAATTGGGCCGGACTGCATCTTTATTGGGCCCGAATGGCCATTGGGGCCTTCACTCTTTGTGCCAGGCCCACAAATTACTCCGGCCAATATTCAGCCCAAATTTTAGTTGGGCCTTCTATGGACCCAATACTTAGATTAGCCCAGGTAGCGTTGGGCCATTAATAGGCTGAATATTCTACTAGCCTGTTACAGCGCAGAAGAAACCATGGGCCTTTATCAGGCCGAAATGCATGTTGGGCCTCAATTTTCACTAGTCGTCGATGGGCCTTCAGCAGGCTAAAATGTAGACCGGGCCTTTTTTGGCCCAGTTATATGACGGGCCATTACTAGGCCGAAACATATCTTGGGCCTTAGTTGGCCCACTTATATCATGGGTCTTTAAGAGGCCAAAAGCTTAATACATGCATCAACATGCCGAATTATACGACATGCCTTTAACAGGCCCAAAGTCACGTTGGGCTGAACTATTGCCACCTTTATCACGGGCCGTTAGTGGGTCGGATGTCACTCGGACCATATATGGCCCATGGGCAGCACGGGCCATTCCCAGGCCGAAAGACACACCAGCCTGAAATGGGCCCATGTCTACATCGGGCCGCTAACAGGCCAAAATTCACTAGGTTGTAATTGGGCCCAAATATTCGGCGAACAATTAATGGGCCAGATCTAGCTTCGGGCCGTAAATGGGCCTTTATTAAACATGTCGTTATTGGGCTGGCCCACTAGCACCTGAGTAAGTACTATGGGCCTTTGACTGGGCCGGCCTTTTTAACCTATATGGGCCTCTGTTGGGCCCTGCCATGTGTCGACGTATCATAGACATGTCTCATCTAATGGACGGGCAACATCTGGCACACCGAGGAGTAGACACGTGTTTTCTCCAGCCAATGAGAATTTTACACGTGGAAAATCACCATTGGTCCGGGCTGTTAACGGGTCATCGGCTCCAAAACCGGACCCGATAGCTTAACGGTGAGCCATTACGGTGGATGCCACGTGTTGGTCACCCTTGACGAAAGCACTTCTATGACACGCGATTTATCGTCATGGAAGTGGACACTTCCGTGATGATAAGTTTGGTGATGTCATGCAGCACTTCTACGACAGCACAAGTATGACTATCTTGATTCTGTCATAAAATTGTCATGGATGTAAATGCAGGACAGAAAACGTGACCTACTGTGACAAACACGTATCATCACAAAAGTTTCTTATTTTTGTAGTGGACCCACCATAGTGGGAGGCTGACTTGTGGGCCTACTAAGTTGACGGGGACGGAGGGCTTTGTCAACTTAGTCAATATGAACGATTCTAGCTCCAGTGACCGTACGGTGTCCATCCAACTGTGGTAGTGCTTCTTCAACCTCTGGTCTTGTTGCTCCAACCGCCCAAACCAGCGCCGGTCGTGCTGCGTGCTCCTGCTTCCCGTGGCCGGCTGTGATGCCGCGGATGCCTCACGGCCCCCTACTACTCCCACCGCTGGCCAGGCCCTGCGCGACGGCAGCCTCACACCGCAGTCGAACCAGTGAACCCTCGTACTCCTCTCCGTGCGGGCATCCACTGCCACGCCTTCCCCAGCTCCGCATCGTCCCCTTCCTAGGCCTCACCATCGTCCACCGCCCTGGTGCTATCACCGTGGCGTGGTCAATGTGGTCAAGGAACGACTTCCATGGGAAGAGCACTGTACATGGAGAGGCTGACAACTGGGTGCACGGCCGTAGCAAAGAAGTGCCTCCTTATTTATCGAAAAATAATGATTCCTCCACCTGACAGCAGGGACCCACTGGCCGGGCCACCGTATTTTGCGAACAAACATTTCCCCACTGACCGTTGGGACCCACCAGCTACATCTTCACACGCAAGGAAGTGCGTCCATATTACGAGCAAAAAAATGATTCGCCCCCCTGACTGCTGGGACCCACCAGCTACATCTTTGCACGCAAGGAAGTGGCTGACAGTGGGGACCCACCCAGTCGAAGCGTATGTAGCATTGTCATTCTGGTCGCGAAAATGTACGTACATACTAGTCGATGTAGAGGCACGCACGTGTGGTAGTGGAGGCGCACGTGTGGTAGTAGAGGCGCGCACGTAGCATGTACACATACGTGCAACAGCTAGGGTGCAAGAAAGTAAATACAGCCACATACGTACATACGGGTGGGGTCTCGAACGCCTACTCGCGCATACATATGACCAGAAATACGGAATGAAGAAACTACGTCGTCGTCGTGTTCATGGGGAGGCAACGGAATGCGTCGTGTTCATCGGGAGGCAACGGAACGTGTGCTGTTCATCAGGAGCCAACCGGCTTGGATGGAACAGCCGATGGAAATGAGGTCTGGCGTATCGCAGAACGGAGGAAACGGACTTGTGTTCGACCAGCCATGGTGGAAATGGGATCCTGTTCATCGGGAGGGGTCTGGTGTACCACAAAACGGAGGAAACAGACCTCCTACGGTCAAAACGGGGTCCTATTGATCGGGAGGGGTGTGGCGTACCACAAAATAGAGGAAACGGACTTGTGTTGGAGCGCTACGGTCGAAACGTGGGTCCTGTTCATTGGGAGGGGTGTGGCATACCGCAAAACGGGACTCCACGAGATACTGTTCATCTCCACCGTTGACCTCCTCCAGCCTCCACGGGCTACTATTCATCCACCGTCGACCTCCTCCAGCCTCCACCTGCGATTGTTCATCCATAGGCTCCTATTCATCCAGCCTCCACCGGCTACTGTTCAACCAGCCCTCTCCACGGGGTCCTGTTCAACCGCCCCTCCAAGGGCTACTGTTCATCCAGCCCTACACCGGCCACTGTTCAATCAGCCCTCCACGGTGTCCTGTTCATCCAGCCCTTCATGGGGTCCTGTTCATCCAGCCATCCGCGGGGTCCTGTTCATCCACCGGCTCGATCGATCGGGGTACTGTTCATCCAGCGGCAACGGCCTCTACTACCACGGGTTCCTGTTCATCCAACTCCCACCGGGAACTGTTCATCCAAACCCCCCCCCCCAACAACGCTCACTGTTCATCCAGAGGCAGCATCGATCGGCTTCAATTAGCAACAGTAGTGAAGGAATCGCTCGATCGGGTTCAGTTAATAGCCATCGATCGATCGCTCGGGTTCAGTAACGCGTAGCCTGCTATGCAATCGCTCGGGTTCAGTTAGAGCCCAACGCCTTGCTCGGGTTCAGTTAGAGTGCAATGCCTCGCACACACGTGCATATGTACGAGAGAATTGCGCATCGCTCGGCCCCCGACCACCCACCGTAACCAGGAACTCCCCCGATATTTTCCTCGCCCTCGCTTCTACCATGGTTTTTTCCGTCATGGACGAACCAAAGAATGTCATTCAGCTACGTCTCCGGCCCGCTCAGGACGGAAAGCCCATTTTCTATCATGATTTTTTGTCATAGAAGTAGGACCCCACCACATCTATGATGATACCGGGTTTTGTCACAATTATCATCATAGAAGTGTCATAAGTATGACAGAAAAAATTTCGTTCAGCCCAAAATGTCACGGATGTGTCTTTTTTTGTAGTGTTTACTGTGAGGGGGAGGTGGTGAGAGGAGGAAGAAAAAGAAGGAGGAACGGTCGCTGCAGGTGGGGTCGACGCGGGGAACCAGCGTGGCAAGCAGGAATTACCAGGGGGAGAGAGGTTGGCTGCGGCTCTGCTTATGGGCCCTTGGCTGGCCGGCGGCTAGAGCTGCTGCTGCACTTGGGAGGCCGGCCCAGGTAAGAGTTCTTTTCTTTTCCCTGTTCCTTATATAAATGGATATAAGAAAAGAAAGAGATTCTAGGGAAATCATGTGGGAGAGGATAAAATATCCTCATGCTCCACGAATTATACACATATTATAAAAAGTGCTTTGGGCGTTTTTAGAGGAAGAAAAATAATGCAAGTTTGAGTTAAATTCAAACTCGAGCCATTTTAGAACCCATCCAAAACAACTCCAAAGGATCTGAAATTTGGCAGAGAGGGTGTAGGAATGGTGTATGATTTACAGAAAATAAGTGAACATTTTACTGGGACAGGAAAATGCCACTTGCAATAAATGTGTGAGAATTGAAAGGAAGAAACTAGTCATGGGGTGTTGCACTTGATGATGGTTTAGATGGAAGGGCAAGATGGAACAGCAAATAAGATGGGAGAAGGAGTTCACAAAGATGACAAACACACAACAAATGTGCACACTACAATGATGATCAGGATGCAAATGCAACAACAATGACAAATGCAATAAAATGACAAGAGGCACATCACATCATGAAGCATATAACAAATCAAGTGAGGAGGCCATGGCAATAAACAAGGACGGCACAATGCAATATAATAAAAGATGAACATGATGAAATAAACAAAATATGGCAATGGCATTCATCATGATCATGGCAACAAACAAATAGGAATGAAATATGCAAAACAATTATGATAAAGCAACAAACATACCAAAAAACACATGTCAAGAACTAAAATAAATGGAATGCATTTGAAGCTTCAGTCTTGGGGCGTCACAACTCTCCTCCACTTACAAGAGATCTCGACCCGAGATCTAAGGATGGCACCGGGGAGAAACGGAAGAAAGAAGAGGTAAAACTAAGTTGCTTCTTTGACAAAGGAGTGAAACCAATGAACCTTGAGAGATTGAAAACTGGAAAGAAAGAACACAACAGAGTTGAACAAAATTGAGAGCACTCCGGTAGAAAAGTGTAACAAGGAATAGAGCATGAACTTGACAAGATGAAATGATACTTGACGAGAGCAACAACACTATGCCTCTGGAAGAAATAATAGAATCTAGATGGATGGAAGAAAGAACCAAGAAGAAAACAACATATTCTACCTCAAATGAATTAGAAAGAGCATCCTTTGGAGAAAGGCTTGAACGGAGTTGTTGAAAAATCGACAACAAAAGAATAAGCTTGTTGTGGGCTTATGGTAAAAATCTCAAAACTTGAGGTGAAATTCTACCACTAATGAAAAATAATTGATTGCTTGAGAGCAATGAAGAGGTGACAACTTATTCACCGAGATGAGAAGGAGAAAATTGGATCATTGATAAGCACCACAATAGCAACATTCCTTAGGGATGGCTTTAGGTGAAATCTTTACCCAGATAACTCCAACGAAGAGATTGATGGATTTAAAATACCTCATTCTTGACAACATGTGAATCATGAAACACGAAGGGAAATTATCAAGAATAACATAACATCACCTCAAAAGATAAAATAGAAAGAACTGCACTTTGGAATACAAGATGAAAAATACTTGACCTCCTCCAACAAGTATCTTGAAGAAAACTTCGAGAATGAATTAAATCCTTGATGAACCATCATGTAGAGCCTCCATGAAGGACTTCGGTAACAAAAGGATGATGAGATAGAATTGAGGGATGAAAGAATAAGATTAAAGCCTTGCGATGATTTAGATGGAGCTTCGCGATGAGAGAAGCTAGAAAAAACTTGGAACTCCAGAAAAGAAAAGATGAATAACTTAGAACCGAGAGATTATTCATCATGAACAATCTCTGAAGGAAGGAATTACTTGACCGCGATGAAATGAGAATAAGAATTACGTTATGCTTATCCTTCATAAAATAAATTGATAATAAGCAATGGATTGCATATAACTTATTCACATTGGAAAAGATTAAGGGGAGATATAGCGCAAAACTTGGGAAGGTCTTCCTGAACCACCGGTACGACTGGAAATAATGAATGAATTGATATGATAAGAATGTAAATGAAATTCCCAAATGAACTATCGTGGCAATGAAAACGAACGAAGAGAAGAGAATGAATCGCCGGAAAGAATTAGAAAACGAACGCACATACTTGGTTGAATCAAGATGTGACAGAACGAAGAGATCGCGAACTGATTAAGAAATGCTTGAATGAAGCACCGGTACAAATATGGGAACGAATGAAGCTGAAAACTTGGAACGATCAAATATTTTGAAATGGAGGCCTCCAGATAATCGAAACGAAAAACAACTCCTTAAATACTCCGGATGGGTAAGGAAAGAATCGCATGATTGGAAACAATTAGAGTGGATGGCATGAAGCTAGAACCATGAATCTTCGGGAGAACGGTCAAGATTTAGAGGAAAACTCTTCTTCGGTCTTCACATGTTGAGAACAACGACGAGGAACACCACCAAAATTGTTGAGGCACTCCGGGAGAATGAAAAGCGAAGCGGTTGAGGCAACAATGAAAATAATTTGAAATTGATCTTGGAAAAGCATCTGGTTGATGAATTCATTCTTACGTCATACTTCAGAAATAATTTGAGAATAACTCCGGGAAAATTAGAAGAGTCGGGTAAGTTCCTGGTTAAAGACCTGTGGGTTAGCGCCCACTAAAAGAAGCATTGTTGGAAAGAATTGGTTGAGGGAGATGACGCATCGGAACATTTGAAAGACTTGAATGAGGTGACACCCAACAAATAATTGAATGCAAACATGAATCTTCTGAGATGTCTTCATCAATCTGGAAGGATAAACTGGCGTGAAGCGAATGAGCAAAGGAAGCACTTGAGTCGAGGAAAAGAATATGATCAACAATGAAAAAACTTGAATTGGATTCACTGAAGAGAAAACCACACGAACAATGATTAACTAAACGAGAATTCACCGATAGAGACAATTGAGGAACGAGAGAAGAGGCTCCGCACGGATGAATTTGATGCTCAAATAGTGGCTCGAATTTCGGGAAGAAAAGAGGTGGGAGGGTGGGTAAAACTGTAAGTGCATCTAGTGCCACTCCTAGTTGGTTTTGGAGTATTGACGACAAAACCTAGTTGAGGGACTAATGTGTTTGTGAGAATTGCAAGATAACACAGGTAGAAGTCCCTCATTGATTCGATTTTACTACCAGAGATGACCCCCAAAATGTATGAAGACATTGAAGTCAAAGGTGGTATATGAAGATATTCACTTTGAAGACTATGACAAAAGAAGACACGTTATGAAGCCTATGGAGCTCGAAGACTTAGATCTTTCGTAGTTCTTTTTCTTTTGTGTTGAGTCATAGGTACCACCGTACTGTTAAGTGGGGTCCAGGAGAACCAGTCAGAATTACTGAAGTGATGCCTAAACCTAAAACCTATGTCTTCGAGTGAAGACAATGAGAGCGAATCTTGTCCAGAGCCGAACAAGTCAGCTTTGCTTGTAGCCCAAGTAAAGTTGCCATGAGAGTTTGAAATCTGACCGTTGCGACACGTGTCAGTTCCTTAGTGACCCAGGGTCATTTCGGACATATCAGGTCGGGTTGCCAAGTGGCTATAAATAGCCCACCCCCTACAACCATAAATGGTTGGCTGCTCAGATTTTAGTGCACGGCTTTTGTCGTTTGAGAGCAACCCACCTCGAAGCCTTTGAGAGAAAATCCCTAGCGAGGAGAAAAGCCCTAACCACCCAGAGCCAGAGAACATTGGGCATCACTTAAGTCTTCTTGTCTCTGTGATCTGAAGACTTATTACACTTGGGGACTGTGAATCCTCCAGACGGTTAGGCGTCGCGTTCAGAGCATCCAAGAGACATTGTGGATTACCAGTGAGCGAAGTCTGTGAAGGTTTGGGAGTCTACCTTGAAGACTTACCAGAGTAATTGGGCGAGGACTATGTGACCTTAGCTCAAGGAGAATACGGTGAGGACTTGGTGTCCTGAGCTGCGTGTTCAGGACTGGGTGTCCGGGACTGTGTGTCCTAAGGTTTAAATACCTAGCCGCTCCAACCAGACGTACAGTTGTCACAGCAACTGGAACTGGTCCAACACATCATTGTCTTCAATGAGTCACTGGTTCATCTTCACTTCCTTTGTCTTACTGTTACTCATTGTGAAGCTATTGCATGCTTGCTCTATCTTTTGTCTTCACAACATGAATGTATGATCTGTTTGGCTTCATAACTTCTTCCTACCTGATCCTTATTACACTGCAGCTGTTTGTCTTTGTGCTTTCACTCTGTTGAATACTTGACCATGGCTTGCCTAGTGTAATCTAACTTCCGCTGCATAGTAATAGGCAAAGTCTTCACTGTTTGTCTTCATAACTCCCACGTTTTGAAGACTTTCATAAAAATCGCCTATTCACCCCCCCCCCTCTAGTCGATATAACGCACTTTCAATTGGTATCAGAGCTAGGTGCTCCCTTGTTCTGTGTGATTCGGTTTAACCACCTGGAGTTTTAGCTATGTCGACTGCAGGGATAATCAAAGTCTCCGTTGCGTGCCCCATCTTCGATGGAACTGAATATCCCTACTGGAAGAATAAGATGCGCATGCATCTTGAAGCCATTGACGTCGACCTATGGTATGTCGTCGAGAATGGCGTTCCCAAGGCTGGAGAAGGTGTCACTGCTGCTGATGTCAAGAAGTTCACTCAACTGGACTCTACTGCCAAAAATATCATCTGTGGTCATCTGACAAAAGGACAGTATGGCCGTGTGAGTGCCTTGAAGACATCCAAGCTAGTCTGGGACTGGCTCTCCAAGGTCAATGAAGGCATATCAACCCAGAGAGATCAGAGAATCAGTGTTCTTCGCAACCTCTTCCACCGCTTCAAGCGAAATGACAATGAGAATGTCCAGCACACATTTGACCGGCTCACTGACATCACAAATGAGCTTCAAGCCCTCGGCGCCACTGAGATCACCAAACATGAAATCGTCAAGACGCTGCTGAGATCACTTGATAGTTCATTTGACATCCTAGCCCTGATGATGCAAGAACGTCCTGATTTCAAGACACTCGATCCGTCTGACATACTTGAGAGACTCAACACACATGAGTTTCAACTTTCTGAGAAAAGAGATATCTACGGTCCAAACTATGGGCGAACTCGTGCCTTGAAGGCAAAAGTTGTCTCCTCATCTGAAGAAGAATCTGACAGCAGTTCTGATGATCCTGAAGACATTGGAAGGGAACTTGCAATGCTAGTGAAGAAGTTCCAAAAATTCACCAAGAAGAAAGGCTTCAGAAAATCTTCACGATCAAGCTCAAGGAATGATGAAGCTTCTGCTCATGACTACAAGAAGAAAACATGTCACAAGTGCAAGAAAACTGGACACTTCATCTCTGAGTGTCCACAGTGGGACAATGAGAACAGAAGGAAGAAGAAGAGCAAGGAATATGATTCTGACGACAAGAAGAAGAAGAAATACTCAAAGTCTTCTTCCAAGTCTTCCTCAAAGTCTTCATCACACAAGAAGAGCTCATCTGGCAAGGCACGTGCATTTGTTGGCAAGGAAATGGATTCAGAGGAGGAGTCCGCTTCTAAGGAGGCAGAGGTGGAGTCTGAGGAGGAGTCTGATTCTGGCATTGCGAGTCTGGCTACAGCATACGTCGCCAAGTCCATCTTCAACACTAAAGACAATGACTGCATCACCGACACCGACGCAAATGACAAGAACGACTCCACTCCTACCTACTGCTTCATGGCACGCGGTGCCAAGGTAAACACACGCACTACTCGCCATCAAACATCTAGTGACGATGACTCTGACTGTGATTCAAAACCCAGCTACAAAACACTTGCTAAAATTGCAACTGAACAACAGAGAGCTATGGAACATATTCAAAAACTGTTAGACAGAAGCGATGATCTGTTGGGTGCTGAAATGACTCGTTCTGAATCCTTAATTGAAGACATAAAAAATCTTCACGTTAAGTATCAGGAACTTGAGGATCGTCTTGATACTCTCTCAACAACTCATGAAAAGCTTTCCTATGATTATCTTCAAAGGAAGCAAGAACTTGAGAAATTGAGAGCGGCTCATGAAGATCTTCAAAAGGAAAACGAGTCACTTCTCGCCGAACAGATCAGTTCCGCTCAGGAAGGATTTGAACCACCATGTCTTAAATGCATTGAGCGTGATAATGCTACTTCTGTTGCTGAATGTTCCGCTACTACTGTTGTTGCAATATCTTCAACTGTTGATGTGGTAACTAACCCCTCTGCTGAGGATACCACTGCTATTGCTGATGAGAATGCTAGGTTGAAGACATTGCTTGAAACAGGGATGTACAAAAGTCTTAAAGGACATCAGACATTATGTGATGTCCTCAAGAAGCAGATTCTGAACCGAAACCCCAGGAAAGAGGGTGTTGGGTTCGTAAGGAAAATAAATGCAGATGGCTCTTACTGGAAACCTGAGCAGTACCCCAAAACCACATGGGTTGCTGCAAAGGAACTTTCAGCAGATCCATCCAATTTATCTGGCTTCACTTGTGCTAACCCCATTATCATTGATGATTCCTTTGATGCAAACTATAAACTGTTTAAGAATCAGAATGGTGAAGTGTTTGCCAGGTACATTGGTACTAACTGCAGGAATGGACCGCCTATGAAGAAGATCTGGGTTCCAAAAAAGTGTCTGGAAAATCTTCCTATGAATGTCTTCATGACACATCACTTGAAGAAGACAAATCTCAGACCAAAGGCTTCATACGGTTCAAAGGCTTCATACAATCAGAGGACTCACCAGAGTCACACTAACGCAAATGTTTTGCAGGGAAACCTTACTCAGGCATATGAATATGAGAGCGGTTCATCGAACCGTCATGTTCATATGGCCAAAAATTATTCTGCTTATTCCTATGAGTATTATTGTCCACCTGCAAGACTGTTTGCTAAGGCTTCAAGGCCAAAATTCTTAGATGCTGCACTTAGACTTATTGCTTCTAAGCCACCCTTGAAGATGTGGGTGGTTAAGAAAGCTTAACTCTCTTTTGCAGGGAAAGGTCTCCAGCAGAAAAACAAAATCTTCTGACGCTATTGCTGGGGACCTTAAAAGTCTTGTAGGGCGCAAGATAAAATGCCCGAATGGCATCATTATGTACTTCGTTCCTGAATCGCATGCTACTCTCCCTATTAGTCCTAATCTGGATCTAAGTTTTCATAACCCACTGGTTCGTCAAATGTTTTTGCTTCACAATTCTCTTCGTGAAGCCTATCCCCCTAACTGCACTGTAGGGTACCACACCAGCGACTTCAAAGTCTTCAGAATGGATTATTGACAGTGGATGTACAAATCACATGACTGGCAAAAGAAGCCTTCTTATGGACTCAACCTTACATCCATCCGACAAGAGCCACATCACATTTGCTGACACTGGTAAAAGTAAGGTATTGGGTCTAGGTAGAGTTGCAATCTCAAAGGATCAACACATGGATAAAGTCATGCTTGTTGAATCCCTTGGCTTCAACTTAATGTCTGTCTCAATGCTTTGTGATTTGAACATGATCGTAATGTTTGGAAAATATCGTTGCCTAGTACTAATGGAATCTGACAAGTCTCTAGTGTTTGAAGGGTATCGAAAAGATGGTTTGTATGTGGTAGATTTCTCAGCAGGGCCACAACTTGCAGTATGTCTTCTTGCAAAAGCTTCAGAATGCTGGCTTTGGCATCGAAGGCTTGGGCATGCCGGCATGAGGAACCTCCACACCCTTGCGAAGAAGAAGCATGTCATAGGCATCGAGGGCGTCAAGTTCAAGAAAGATCACTTATGCGGTGCCTGTGAAGCAGGGAAGATGACAAGGGCAAAACATCCTTCGAAGACAATCATGACTACTACACAACCCTTCGAACTGCTCCACATGGATCTTTTCGGTCCCACTCACTACTCAACTTTTACTACTATTGCTTGCCTCTATGGCTTTGTCATCGTTGATGATTACTCTAGATATACTTGGGTGCACATAATCCTTTACAAGACTGAAGTGCAGGATGTCTTCAGACGCTTCGCCAATCGAGCTATGAACAATTTTGGCGCCAAGATAAAGCACATCAGAAGTGACAATGGCACTGAATTCAAGAACATTGGCCTTGATACATATCTTGATACCTTGGGCATCACACATGAATTCTCAGCTCCGTACACGCCACAGCAGAATGGCGTCGTCGAACGCAAGAACAGAACACTCATTGAGATGGCCAGAACAATGCTAGATGAATACAAGACTCCAAGAAAATTCTGGATTGAAGCCATTGACACCGCATGCCATACTATCAATCGTGTTTATCTTCACAAGCTTCTGAACAAGACATCTTATGAACTCCTAACTGGCAAGAAGCCAAATGTCAGTTACTTCAGAGTATTTGGCTCAAGGTGCTGGATCAAGGACCCACACCACACCTCAAAGTTTGCACCAAAAGCACATGAGGGCTTTATGCTTGGATATGGAAAGGATTCGCACTCCTACAGAGTCTTCAACCTCTTTCATTACAAAGTTGTTGAAACAGTGGATGTGCGGTTCGATGAGACAAATGGTTCACAAAGAGAACAACTGCCAAATGTGCTAGATGAAGTCCCAGCTAGTGAATCAATCAAGCTTATGGGAACTGGAAAGATTATACCTTCTGAAGCTCATCTTGAAGAAGAACTTATCATCTCAGCACCTGATCAACATGAAGACAATGCTCAGCCTGAAGACATTCCTCCCAACAACAACACAGATCAGCAAGAGCAAAGTCTTCGCCCTGTACATCCTCGTGTTGCCAATGAAGTGCAGATTGACAGAATAATTGACAGCATCAATGCACCTGGTCCACTCACTCGTTCAAGGGCAACTCAGCTAGCAAATTTCTGTGGGCACTTCGCATTCATCTCAATATCAGAACCCAAGAAAGTTGAAGAAGCCTTCATGGAACCTGAATGGATTCAAGCTATGCAAGAAGAGCTTCAATAGTTTGAGCTGAATAATTTATGGGAACTGGTTAAGCGTCCTGATCCACGGAAGCACAACATAATAGGCACCAAATGGATATACCGCAACAAACAAGATGAGCATGGTCAAGTTGTCAGAAACAAAGCTCGTCTCGTTGCTCAAGGATATACTCAAGTGGAGGGCATTGACTTCGATGAAACATTTGCTCCTGTGGCTAGGCTTGAAGCCATACGCATACTGCTGGCCTATGCAAATCATCATAACATACTTCTAAATCAAATGGATGTGAAAAGTGCCTTTCTCAATGGCAAGATTGAAGAAGAAGTGTATGTTGCACAACCACCTGGCTTTGAAAATCCAAAACATCCTGACATGGTATACAAGCTCAACAAGGCGTTGTATGGCCTCAAACAAGCCCCTAGGGCCTGGTATGACACACTCAAATACTTCCTGAAGAGCAAAGACTTCATACCTGGTTCCCTGGATCCCACTCTTTTCACGAAGACATATGATGGTGAACTGTTTATGTGCCAAATATATGTGGATGACATTATCTTTGGCTGCACCAATCAGAAGTACAGTGAAGAGTTTGGATATATGATGCAAGAGAAATATCAGATGTCCATGATGGGGGAGCTGAAGTTCTTCCTTGGTCTTCAAATACGACAACAACGCAATGGCATCTTCATATCTCAAGAGAAGTATCTCAAAGATTGCCTGAAGAAGTTCGGTATGCAAGATTGCAAAGGCTTCACAACACCAATGCCAGCCAAACATCATCTAGGTCCTGACGACAATGGTAAAGAGTTCGATCAAAAGGTATACCGCTCCATGATTGGTTCTTTGCTTTATTTATGTGCATCTAGGCCAGATATTATGCTTAGTGTTTGCATGTGTGCTCAATTTCAAGCGGCACCAAAGGAGTCGCATCACTTAGCTGTGAAGCGAATTCTTCGATATTTGGCTCACACCCCAACTCTAGGATTATGGTATCCAAAGGGCTCAGAGTTTGATTTGGTTGGATTTTCGGATGCTGATTATGCTGGTGACAAAGTTGATCGCAAGTCTACATCAGGCACATGTCACTTTCTGGGACGATCACTTGTATGTTGGTCTTCAAAGAAGCAGAACTGTGTATCTCTCTCCACTGCTGAATCTGAATACATTGCTGCTGGATCTTGCTGTGCTCAGCTTCTGTGGATGAAGCAAACACTCAAGGACTATGGCATTCATCTGAAGCAAGTGCCACTTTACTGCGACAACGAAAGCGCCATCAAGATTGCCAACAACCCAGTTCAGCACTCGAAGACAAAGCACATTGAAATTCGTCATCACTTTCTCAGAGATCATGTTGTGAAGGAAGACATTGATATCATTCACGTCAACACTGAAGAGCAATTGGCAGATATCTTCACCAAGCCCTTGGATGAGAAGAGATTTTGCAAGTTACGGTGTGAGCTAAATATCTTGGAATCCTCAAATGTCCTGTGATCAGGCACACATCCTAACACTTATGCATATTGATGACTTAGATGTGCAACACACAAAGTAAAGTATATCTTCAATCAATGAAGACATACATTCTACGTGTGAATACATTAATGTGGAATTTGACATCGGAGCGCCACGATAATTGTGCGCCGTGTCTGGGTCTAATACTTCCTATACGGTGGGTAACGCCACCACCAAACATTCCATTTTGAAGTGTTTCACTCATGGCGTTACCTTGCAATATCTTCACATTTGGTTTGGCTTCGAACTCAACATGTCTTCATGATTATCTTCACTACGTTGATTATATAGATATATACATACTAGTGTTTTGTCCTCTACAGCATTCACTTATAGCTATGTCTTCTTGGTTGAATCTTTTGAACTAAGTGAATGTGATCGGACCCCAATCTCTCTATGCTTTCTATCTCAAACTCTATCTCTCCAAGTCATATGCATTCTATTGAAACTGTCGAATGTCTTCATTGCGTCCTAGTCAGCAGAAGATATAGAGACAACCATAAAGTCTGTTTTCAATGCTCATTCCTCCACATAAAATCCGGAGAAGCAGGAACGACCGCCCGACAATCCAGGCGTGCGTGGGACGTGGAACAAACCCAAAACTTCTGCAAACTGGCCACGCGTTCCTCAGATGCGAATCGCCAGGGGCACCTGTGTAATAGCACAGTGCTGCCCCTGAGCCTATAAATTCACACTTACCGCGGTCACCATCTCCTTCTTCCACCCTCGCACGAACCCTAGCGCCACCGCTAGCACACAACGATGCCGGCGACGAAGCGCTTCGCTGCCACAACTTCTCCGACACCGTCCTCACGCCAACTGCGGACATCGTCCTCTCCGCCGTCGCCGTAGGTGTCTTCCGTCGCCAAGTTAGGGCACGGAGGACTGAACTGCTCGGCATCATCTCTCTCTTTCGTCTAGCAGTTCCAAGTGTGGTAAATAAAACTTCTTTTTACAGCCTCTTTTGATCTCACGGTTCTGTCAGTTTCTACCATAAGAAGTTTCTCTTCACATTAGATAGATCTCTCAATCTGCATCTCATAACATGCCTAGTATATTCACTTGTGCTTCATAAAGTAGTTAGATTCCTCACTTGTACTGATTTGTGGGTTCGTACAAATCTGGAACCAACTTCTTATCTATGAGTGAATGTCTTCGCACGATGAGGTCAATGTCTTCTAAACTGATTAATCTTCAAAACCTTCTAAGAATGCATATGACCTCTTCCCCTTCCCTCGCACCTTAATGCTGTCACAGGTACATGTCCGTGGGAGAATCCTTCGGTTCTCATAGTCTGCATTCATTTGCAGAATTCCTACAGCATCAGATAAACTCTCCTGAAGCCAGTTCCTGTTGGTCCAGTAAAAGAAAGCCTTTGAAGCCTTTGAAAGTTTTGAAGCCTTTCAAGTTAAAGTTTATGGCTTCAGAAGCAGCAGCAGCAGCAAGGAAGGGGGGCAGACAGAGACGTGAAGGAACTTCCAAAGATCTGCCTGAAGACCTGGCAGAAATGTATAAAACAGATCCTGAAGAGAACTATGGGCAGCGCAAGACTCGAATCCAATGGATTCGACGCTATTGGGCAGAACAGTGGTTCAAATACCGCTTCGTCACCCAGGAGTATGCTGAGAAAAGTGCCATCAGGAGACCATGGGGGGACATCCGTTTCAAAAATCTCATACCCAGGACCAGAGATGAAGCCATTGCTCAAGGCTTCTACCCATGCATGGTCCGTGGACCACAGCCTGATGATGCACATCCGTCGTCACTACTCTGGTGTCGTGATGACAATCTGTTCAAGCGCAACTTCCAGTTTTCTCAACAATCAGCGAAGCTGAACAAGAAGAAATTTGGGTTAGACTTCAATCCTGGCCCCTCCACACCAAGGGCAGATGGCACACGCGACGCCGAACCCAATATCATCGGTCTGTTTGCCAACCTTGAAGGCCTCATCACCCACATCTTAGTCCAAGGGACTGCCGTGAATGACCCTCCAGCTGACTCTGAGTCTGATGAAGCTCCTGCTGAACCGAAGCAAAAGCAGTCGAAGAAGCCAAAAGCTTCAAAGCTGGCTCCTTCCTCAAAAGTCTCAAGGGCGAAGCCATTGGCAACTGCACCTCCTGAAGACAGTGTGCAGTCTGAAGACATATCCCGCGTCTCCAAGCCCCAGAAGGCCAAGGTGCCTCAGCCACACACCAGCAAAGAGCTCACAGCTGCTGCCATCCTGCGCAGCGAAGCCATAGATCTGTCAAGTGATGAAGATCTTGGAGATGACGCTCTAGAGCAGCTCATCAAGAGCAAAGAAGAGGCTGAAATCTTCAACAATTTGCCTCTCTTTGATGTCGCCATCATCCACAATTTCATCGACGAATGGTTTGCCTCAACAGACATCAGCTTCGAAGATCTGCAGCTGCCCGTTGGCCTCAGCGTCGCCTTCCAAGGCGCAATTGCTTCAGAACTGGCCATTGCTCAGCGCATTATTGAGCTGAAGCAGAAAATTGATCATGAAAAGGCTCAGTTCAAGAAGAATATGGCCAAGCTCAGCGTGCAGGAAGTGAAGAGCTTCAAGACCATGCTGCATGAGCTCAAAGAAAATTTTCTGAAGAAGCGTGCAGAAGCTCAGAGCTCACGTGAGCGGATGAATTCTCTGGCGGAAAGATGTGTACAAGCCTACAACGAGGCTGAAAAGCGCAAGGCACTTGGGCGTGCAGGCATTGACCCCAAGATGGCCGCGAAGAAGAAGAAGAAGCCTGCTATGGCTGAACGAGAGGCACCTAGACAGGAAGCAGTTCCAATTGTCTTCCCAACTGCAACGACTGGCTCGAAGCCAAAGAGCCGGTCAACAGCTTCAGAGCTGAAGAAGGCAAGAACTGCTGAGGCTGAAGCTAGGAAAAGGAAAAGCTCTGAAGCCTCTCCTACTGACCCCAGCAAGAAGAAGCGCAAGATCAAGAAATCTCGGGCTTCTCCCACAGAGCCCTTGATAGTTGAACCTATCTCTATGGTTCACCCCAATCCAGAACGCCAATTGACAGTTCATGAGCCTGCTTCCACAGAGGCTCCTGAAGCTGAAGACATACCAGCAGCCGACCCAATTGCTGCTGAAGACATTGGTCATCAGGACAATGTGCAAGATGATGTAGTCCTTCCTCAGTGTGAACAAAGCGAGCTCATCAGCATTGGTCGTCCTCTGACGCCAATTGCACAAGATGCGTCATGGGCGGATCGCCCTCAAGAGGAAGCAGACTTTGAGGACCAGCCCACTCCAACCCCACAAGCGTCGTCTGTGTTCCGCAGGCTTCGCAGAGGTCCAAGGCCTCAAGTCTATACTGAAGACATTCCGGCTGCATCAGCTGAAGAAGAAGCATCACAAGAGCCCACTCCAATGCTCCATCAAGAAGCAGTTCTCCAGGAGAACGTGCCTAAGTCTGACCCTCCAGCTAGTCGAGTGGAGGCTGAAAATGTTGAGGCTGCCACAACAAACACTGAAGCCAATGTGGAGTCCTCCCCACCAAAAGCTTCAGCAGACAGCGAAGCTACTGAACCATACACTTCTGTTCCTGAGTCTGCTGTAGGTCCTCAATTTGATTACCATGTTGAGCACAGGCCTCATGTTCAGAAGCCAGTTCCAAGGCTGCCAAGATTCCCAGGTCTTGCATCAGCACCTGGCGCCTTTGACATCAATAGCTTCAGGGCAGACAATACATTTTTCAACAGCTCCAAGAACCCCTATTCAAGGGAAAGGATTTCATCAGATAGGTTCTGGAGCTATCCTCAGCGCAGCTACTATTCATGCATCCTATACAACCAAGGTCGCATCTTCCCTCACAAGCGCCTTGATGTTGAAGCCATTGCTGGTCTGCCCTGCATAGAGGAAGCGCTGGATTGCTTCAAGCAAGTGGGTTTGCTACCATTTATAACTGATGAAGAGCACTGGAATGAAGAGCTTCTGCTTCAGTTCTATGCCACCCTCCACATTAAAGGATACAACAGAGATCCGAAGACTTGGGTCCTGGAGTGGATGACCAGCAATGTCCATCATGAAGCCAATGCATTTGATATCATTGAGCTCACCGGCCTGCCCATTCCTGGCGAATTCTTCGAGGAAGGCTGTCAACTACATGCTGAAGCTATTGAGAGCATATTCCAGCGGACTGAACCCAATATGAGTCAGATGCTCTCAATGATGAAGCCATTGCCCCATAATGCACCCTATCCAACTGAGTTCTTCGTTGAAGACCTTGAGTACCTGCACAGGACCATATATCACATCATCCGGCGGACTCTCTGGCCCATTAAGGGGCACTCTCCAAATGCAAAGATTGAGGGTGCAATGAAGACTATGATATTCTGCATCCTTCATGGCAAATCCTTCAACGCACAGGATTTCTTCATACGCCAACTTGCAGCGTCAGGCTCAGACTTATTTGGTTTGAAGTTCTATGCTCCTTGGGTGATGAGGCTGATCAAACTGCACTCTGCGATCTCATATCAGCCCTCAGCCCGAAACCATCGGATCTTCTTGCCAGATGTGGATACCTCTGCTGAAGCTATATATCCAGAGCCTGCCAAGCAACCATTGAGTCTTCAGAATGCAGAACACCAGAGCTTCACTCAGAACGATGAAGGTGTTGAAGCCATCTCCAGGGTGTATCCTTTGGCTGGCACTACACGTGCGCCACACCCTGCTTCAACTGAAGCCACTGATAGTGCAACTGCTTCAAGACCCAAGAAGCGCACTTGTGTTCTCACTGACCGAGAGCTTCTTGTGGCCCTTCATCAAAAACAAGATAGGCATCACGACTGGCTAAAGCGTCAGATGAAAAGCCTCTTGGTGGATGTTAATCGTCTTCGAAATCTTGCCACCAAGAATGCCTTCGTCACTCATGAAACCTGTCGTCGTACATGGAAAGGGCTCTCAATGATATGTACTAAAGCTAAACTTGAAGAGAATGGCTTCACAGAGCGCTTCAAGTTTGACACCACACCTCCTAGAAGGGCTGTGATGCGAAACACACCATCACTTGAAGACTCTGAGTTTTCTTCATCTGCTGCCATAGTCACTGCCAGAATCATTGATGAAGAAGACGATGCTACATCCCCGCCACCTGCTTCAGCACCTCCAAGCTCCTCTGCACCGCCAAACACCTCCAACGACCCTGCTGCTACTGGGAACGAATAGACACTCTATGTCTTCAAACCTTTTTAGTCTTTGCTGACAAAAGGGGGAGAAGCATATGGGTTGATAGTCTTCAAGCGGGTCCAAATGGGCGGGTGCTTTATGTTTTGTTATATTTTGCTTCGTGCTTACAACTCTCGTTTTTGCTTCATTTGGTTCTTTGAGTTGTAGCACTAAGACTCGATGGTCGTCTGCTACTTGTTTGCCACCCTGTTTTGCGAAGATAAATTCCGCATGTGCGATGATAAATTCCGCACTTATCTCATTCTGCAGACGTCCATTTTCCATTATGCATGTCATTATCTTCATATACTTTCACATGCATAGTGGATTGTCATCATAAGCTGAAGTGGATCTCCAAGTACAACCTGCCATGTGCATTTGCATTCCAAAAGCAAATTAACTTATATGCACATCTTCAGGGGGAGCCCTTGCAACTTATGAAGACAATTCCTCATCCTTTACAATTTCATAGACTATATTCCCCGTTGAAAACTTCAACTAGTTTGTCATCAATCACCAAAAAGGGGGAGATTGTAAGTGCATCTAGTGCCACCCCTAGTTGGTTTTGGAGTATTGACGACAAACCTAGTTGAGGGACTAATGTGTTTGTGAGAATTGCAGGATAACACAGGTAGAAGTCCCTCATTGATTCGGTTTTACTACCAGAGATGACCCCCAAAATGTATGAAGACATTGAAGTCAAAGGTGGTATATGAAGATATTCACTTTGAAGACTATGACAAAAGAAGACACGTTATGAAGCCTATGGAGCTCGAAGACTTAGATCTTTCGTAGTTCTTTTTCTTTTGTGTTGAGTCATAGGTACCACCGTACTGTTAAGTGGGGTCCAGGAGAACCAGTCAGAATTGCTGAAGTGATGCCTAAACCTAAAACCTATGTCTTCGAGTGAAGACAATGAGAGCGAATCTTGAGCAGAGCCGGACAAGTCAGCTTTGCTTGTAGCCCAAGTAAAGTTGCCATGAGAGTTTGAAATCTGACCGTTGCGACACGTGTCAGTTCCTTAGTGACCCAGGGTCATTTCGGACAAATCAGGTCAGGTTGCCAAGTGGCTATAAATAGCCCACCCCCTACAACCATAAACGGTTGGCTGCTCAGATTTCAGTGCACGGCTTTTGTCATTTGAGAGCAACCCACCTCGAAGCCTTGGAGAGAAAATCCCTAGCGAGGAGAAAAGCCCTAACCACCCAGAGCCGGAGAACATTGGGCATCACTTAAGTCTTCTTGTCTCTGTGATCTGAAGACTTATTACACTTGGGGACTGTGAATCCTCCAGACGGTTAGGCGTCGCGTTCAAAGCATCCAAGAGACATTGTGGATTGCCAGTGAACAAAGTCTGTGAAGGTTTGGGAGTCTACCTTAAAGACTTACCAGAGTAATTGGGCGAGGACTATGTGACCTTAGCTCAAGGAGAATATGGTGAGGACTTGGTGTCCCGAGCTGCGTGTTCAGGACTGGGTGTCCGGGACTGTGTGTCCTAAGGTTTAAATACCTAGCCGCTCCAACCAGACGTACAGTTGTCACAGCAACTGGAATTGGTCCAACACATCATTGTCTTCAACGAGTCACTGGTTCATCTTCACTTCCTTTGTCTTACTGTTACTCATTGTGAAGCTATTGCATGTTTGCTCTATCTTTTGTCTTCACAACATGAATGTATGATCTGTTTGGCTTCATAACTTCTTCCTACCTGATCTTTATTACACTGCAGCTGTTTGTCTTTGTGCTTTCACTCTGTTGAATACTTGACCATGGCTTGCCTAGTGTAATCTAACTTCCGCTGCATAGTAATAGGCAAAGTCTTCACTGTTTGTCTTCATAACTCCCACGTTTTGAAGACTTTCATAAAAATCGCCTATTCACCCCCCCTCTAGTCGATATAACGCACTTTCAAAAACAAAGGCAACTTGCAACGGGGAACTGACGAATAACCTGAAGAGAAAAACACCGGTTGAAATAATTAAGGAAAGAATGCAAAGGCTTCGCACGAGTAGGATGGATACTCTATTACGGACTCCGGCTTCGAGAAGAAAAAGGGTGGGTGGATGGGAAAGGAAAACAACTTGGGACGGAGAAAACAACATCATTGAGAAAGAACTGAGGATCGACCTCGCAGAATATGAAGTGGATTGAATCAACTTGACGAGAAAAGTACCAGATGAAAAGAGCTAACATCGCAACGAACGAAGACTAACTGTGTGATCCTAAAAAAATTTGAAGGGGAAGAGGAGTCATTCAAAACACCTACATCAAGTTTTCTCACAAGAGCGACGAAGGGACTGAGGAGTAAAAGAATTCCTACTCTCCGATATTACTAGACTCTGAAAATATTTTCTTCTAAACTCGACAACGACCAAACTATACGATCAAACAAGGGGGCTCCTATGGTCGGCCGAGGCTCTGATACCAACTTGTCACGCCCAATATGCAACTCTATCCTAAAGGAACTCGAAGGTCGCACCAAGGATAGAAGTGCAAATCGAAGACGCTTTTTGCAAGGTGGATATAATTACATCGTACCATTACATAATAGTTGGGTTACATACAAAAGGCAAACAATGCAACGAGAATACATCAATACATCATACATAGAACGACATCTGACTATGAATGAAACATAAACAGAAACATCAAACAACATCCACCCTGCTAGCCTAGGCTGCCGACCGGGAACCTAACCCAAGATCTACGAAGAAGAAGAACTCCAACACACGCAAAACATCGATCTCGCATCAATGAAAATCGTGTTACCTGTACCTGCAACTGTTGGTGTAGTAATCTATGAGCCACGAGAACTCAGCAATCCCATTACCATGGGTATCAAGACTAGCAAAGCTTATAGGGGTATGGAAAGGATAACTGGTGAGATTGCAGCAGCGGCTAAGCAATGTATGGTGGCTAACTTACGAGTACAAGAATAAGATGAGAAACTACACAAACGGTCGCCAACTAGTGATGATCAATAAGTGATCCTGAACTACTTACGTTCAAACATAACCCAACCGTGTCCTCCTCTCGAACTTCCCCGAAAAGAGACAATCACGGTTATGCACACGGTTGGTGTATTTTAGTTGAGTTTACTTCAAGTCATCTACAACCGGATATTAACAAATTCCCATCTGCCACATAACCACGGGCACGAGTCTCGAAAGTTTAAACCCTGCAGGGGTCTCCCAACTTAGCCCATGACAAGCTCACGATCCACGGAGACAATCCTCCATCGCGGGACCCTCCGATCAGACTCGGAATCCCGGTGCATAAGACATTTTGACAATGGTAAGACTAGTCCAGCAAGACCTCCCGACATGCCGACACCCTGATAGTAGCCGCGCGTATCTAGTCTCAGGGCACGATGGATGAGCGAAGCATACAAGATCCAGATACCCCAAGTTGCCAAGGTGCGTTCTCGCACGGTTCTCTAGTTTGGGACCAACACCATCAGCACTGCCCCCTGTATGTAGAAAATCCTCCGGCTCATGACGGCCTATGCCAATTAATTATTAGGTTCAAGTATTATTATGGCAAATGTTAAAACCAATGTTGGGCCTTGCTGGAAGAGTTTTATTCAAAGCGAACTGTCAAGAGGGGCCCATAAACCCTCACCATGTTAGGGACACAAAATGAAGGAACATATCACCGGTATGACAGAAACTAGGGTGGAAAGAGTGGAACAAAACAACAGGCATAAGGCCGAGCCTTCCACCCTTTACCAAGTATATAGATGCATTAATTAAATAAGAGATATTGTGATATCCCATGATGTCCATGTCCCAACATGGAGCAACCTCCAACTGCACCTGCAACTAGCAACGCTATAAGAGGGGCTGAGCAAAGCGGTAACATAGCCAAACAACGGTTTGCTAGGAAGGGTGAAAAGGTTAGAGGCTATCACGGCAATTTGGGAGGCTTGATAAACAAGTGATAGGTAGCACGACATAGCGATAGCATCGAGATAACTAGCATAGCAAAGATAATAGTGAGATCCAAGGTGACGGTCATCTTGCCTGAAATCCCGCTATGAAGAAGAACGAGTCCATGAAGAAGATGAAGCCACGTAGACGAACAAAGCGTAGACAAACGAATCCTCACAATCGCGATGAAATAGGAACTAACGAGAAGCAGCACAACCAAAAAGAAGCAAACAACATGGTAAACACACAACACATAAACATGACATGATGCTCAACCAAGTATGATGCATGACAAGGCTACATGATGCTACTCATGGCAAGAGAGGATGCATACAAGAGCAACACATCAAATCAAGTTTAAATGAGGCCGGAAACAACATATAACAATTCCGGTAAGTCCTCATATGGAAATTTCGGTATTGGTAAAGATCTGATTAGAAGACAATGTTGGAATTGTTAAACATCAAGTTGAAATGCACCAAGATGATCTACACGGTTTCCTAGTCAAGTTACATATAAAGTACGTTTAATTCGGAGTTACGACCTAGAAGATATGAGCAAAACAGTTAAACATGGCATTGATGCAAATTGCACATAAACACAATCATAAACACTCCAAAACAAGGGTGCAACAAGGTAATATGAAACTACATGCAAAACTAAGCAATTTCATATAGAGCATGCTCAAAACGGAGCAACAGTTCAACACATACACTCAAAACAAGATTCAAGCATGATCTGCCCAAAACAGCAAGTAAGCACTTTGTAATCAAGGAAGCAACATGCTACAGGAATCATATGGACACAAACTTGGCATGCACTTGAAGTACAGACAACATGCTTCGAAACATCTTTAAGGTTCAGGTTCATAGGCATCAAGATTAATCCTAGATGATCAATGCAAAAAGCAACTTAATAACACAGATTATGACTTAGTGAAAAACAGGGCACACATGTGAGCAGAAATAACATGTTGACATGTTGGAGACATTAAACAAAGATGATATATTGCAAGAACATGGCAAGCAAAAGCATCGCATTAAAGTACAGGTTAAACATGGAAACACATGATTACTAAGCATCTCCATATGACCCATAGATCAATGGCAATCAACAAGAAAAGATGCTAGAAGGTATAAGATGATTCTCAGACTTTGGAACAAATCTGGGAATGCAAACATAACATTATGATGGTGACTTTGGAGGCACATAACAGCAAGCATAGCAACCTAAATAAACATGCAAAAGGCATGTACATGTAGTAGACATGATATACTTAAATTTAGTCCATGGGCACATGTTCATATGAAGCAAGGAGCAATTACTAAGATGCTTTGCAAAATGGAACATGTTGTTAATAGGATGGCATGAGGGCAACTTGAGAGCAAGCAAGAGACAAGCTACAGCAAGTTATATGGCAACCAAGGGCATGGCATCAAAGTACACATAACAAAGATCAAATAACATCAAGGAATCATATACATATGGCTCATTGACTAGTGGGAACCATCAAGACAAGATTGCATGTTGTAACAATTTCTACAAGTGTAGAACAACAACAACAACAACAACAACAACATAGCATGTTCGAAAGCTTGGCACATAGGTCAAATGGAGTCTAAAATTATCAAACTTGGCATGTGGACGGAGTACTCATAGCATACTTCAAATCATGTAATTGGAGAAACTCCAAAAGAGCCATAGATCAAAGAATAACAAGCTCACAACATGGCATCATGGAGTTAACAGAAAACTAGAACATCATTTATGCATGTTCATGGCAATGAAAACATATTCTACAGGACATGTATGAGGCATCAAAAGGCATGGCATGATAGAGCACAACAAGGATATCAAAAAATGTCAAGATTATGCATGGAATTCATGGTAGCTTCAAACTAAGATGACATCACAATGTTATAGTTACAGACTTAGCAAAATTCACCAAGTCTCAGAAATCAGCAACATCAAGTAGCACATTTCACAAGCTTGTGCTACTAACCACAAGGCACATAAAAACACATGGATTGCACCACTTTAAAGATGGCATGAAAATGCTCCTAAAACATGTAGACATGATACACAAAAGATGCACACACAAAATGCAATGAAAAATACAAAACAATAAGTTATAACAAGTTTGAGCAGTTAACAACATATAGCACTCTTGCAACAGAGATTAACATGGCATAATGCATCCTAACATGCATGCAAATGGCACTGACCTGGAGAGCACTCTGAGATGAATAATTTGACATATCATACACGTATATCGGAGCAACATGCACAAAGTTAAGCTATGTCAAACATGAGCACATGACATGGATATGCTGAGGACTTACGGGAATTTTACCCTCGCGAAAAGCCAACGCGGGACGAGGTGGGTCCGGGAGGGTGAGGTGCAGCGGGGCATTTGGATTGGGGGATCTCGCGGATCCAGGACAGAGGGATGTAGCGGGACGGCACCGAGCGGGACGGGGCGGTGCAATGAACGGGGATATCCCGTTTGGATCGACGGACAACGGCGTGCAACTAGCTGGAGCAGAGGAGTCCCGCGGTCATGGCGACGGAGGGCGAGGCGCCGGCGTAGAGGACCTCCGGCGACGCAGGGATGGAGAGAACTGGTGGATCCGGCCGCGAGTCACCGGATCCGGCCAGTCTCTGGCGTGGGGCGATGCGGGAGGCACTCGGGGCGGAGGCGTGAGCCTCCAGGGCGCCTCCGGCATGGATCTAGCAGGCGGCGGTGGGGAAGATCTCGCCGGCCGGAGTGTGGCGGTGCGGCGAAGTGAGGCAAGGCGGTGGAGGCGGTGCTCGGGTGCGAGGCCGAGCAGGTGAGCGGGGCTCGCGGCGCGGGGAAGGTGCTGGTGATGGTCTCCGATGGACGGCACGTCACGCTCCAGCGACGGCCGGCTGAAGGCCATGGCGAGGAGGCGGCGGCGCGGTGCGGGCGCTTTGGGCCCAAATCAGCCCTGGGCGGGCTGCGGTCTGGCTTCAGCGGGACGCGCAGAGTGGGGAGGTGGAGAGGGTGACGTGGCATGCGGCGGTTGGACGAGGACGGCAGTGCTGCTGACATGGCATCACCGGATTGGTCGGGCGACGTGGAGACTAGACATGTCCGGCGTGGCGCGGACGTGTCTAGCGGTGCGAGGATGAAGAAGGCTAGGGTTTCTCCCGAAATTTCAGAAGGGGGTGTTTATATAGGTAGAGGGAGCTAGGAGAGTCCAAATGAGGTGCAGTTTTCGACCACATGATCGTGATCCAACGATGGAGAGCATGGAGGGGCTTTAGATGGGCTAGTGGGCTGTTATGAAGGGGTACTGGGCTGCAAAGAGAAGGGGGTTTCGTTTAATGCAGTTAACCGTTGGGGCATCAAATGACCTCCAAATGGAACGGAATTTGACAGGCGGTCTACCGGTGGTATACCAAGGCCACTCGACAAATCTCGGCCCATTCCGAGAACGTTTTTCTCCCGCTCACGAAACAAGGTTTGGAAGTTGCGGCGGGTGCATGTGAAAGAGTCGGATTCTGAAATGGACAACGGAGAAAGTGACCGGATGCAAGTTTTGAAAACATGACAATCCAATGCACATGATGACATGGCAAAATGCAACACGAAAGCACATGCCATGGCAATGACAGAGAATAACTGGGAGACACCTGGCGCATCGGTCTCGGGCACAAGGGAAATAGGGGAAGAAGCCGTTGAGGATGGGGCGCTGGAGTTGGTGATCCGGGGCACGGAGAGTTGCGGGGATACGCCGGAGAGGGTGAGGCGAGGCGCTGAATGTCGGAGGTGTACGGGTGCAGCACGAAGACGAAGTAGGGGAAGAAGACCTTGACGGGGAGGCGCTCCTAGGCTTCGTCGCTTGCATGCTCGGGGAAGATGGCGGTGAAGCACGTGGTGACCCTCGAGGAAGAAGACGACGACGACTGGGAGGATCACACTGGAGAAGATCTCGGGCTCTTCCCGACCATGGCGTTGGCGAAGCATGGGCGACGTACCTGGAGTGGCGGCGGCTCGGATGAAGGGAGGAATGGGAAGAGCAAACCCTAGGGGATCGCGGGGCTGCTTTATAGGAGGGCTGGAAGGTGTGGATGGCGCGGGCGCGCGGCCACGGTGGCCATGTGCCCTGCTCTCCCATAGTTTTACTATGAGGGGCAGGTGGCGAGAGGAGGAAGAAAAAGAAGGCAGAACGGTCGCTGCAGTTGGGGTCAGCGCGGGGAACCACCGTGGCAAGCAGGAATTACCAGGGGAAGAGAGGTGGGCTACGGCTCTGCTTATGGGTCCTCGCCTGGCCGGCGGCTGGAGCTACTGCTGCACTTGGGAGGCCGGCCCAGGTAAGAGTTCTTTTCTTTTCTCTGTTCCTTATATAAATAGATATAAGAAAAGAAAATAAAGAGGTTCTAGGGAAAGCATGCGGGAGAGGATAAAATATCCTCATGCTCCTGGAATTATGCACATAATTTAAAAAGTGGTTTGGACATTTTTAGAGGAAGAAAAATAATTCAAGTTTGAGTTAAATTCAAACTTGAGCCATTTTTGAACCCAACCAAAACAACTCCAAAGGATCTAAAATTTGGCAGAGAGGGTGTAGGAATGGTGTAAGTTTATAGAAAATAAGTGAACATTTTACTGGGACAGGAAAATGCCACTTGCAATAAATGTGTGAGAATTGAAAGGAAGAAGCTAGTCATGGGGTGTTGCACTTGATGATGGTTTAGATGCAAGGGCAAGATGGAGAAACAAAGAAGATGGGAGAAGGAGTTCACAAAGATGAAAAACACACAACAAATATGCACACTACAAGGATGATAATGATGCAACTGCAACAACAATGACAAATGCAATAAAATGACAAGAGGCACATCACATCATGAAGCATAGAACAAAGCAAGTGAGGCGGCCATGGCAACAAACAAGGATTGCACAATGCAATATAATAAAAGATGAACATGATGCAATAAACAAAATATGGCAATGGCATTCATCATGATCATGGCAACAAACAAATAGGAATGAAATATGCAAAACAATTATGATAAAGCAAAAAACATACCAAAAAAACACACGACAACAACTAAAATAAATGGAAGGCATCTAAAACTTCGGTCTTGGGGCGTCACTCCCGCTCACTCGATTGTGGAGTTCTCCAAATGTGTTTGTGGATCTTCCTAAGAGCGCCGCTGAGACTACAAAGTTTTTCGGGGCCCATGAGGGGAACACAACGGAAAAACTCTTCTGGTCGCAGTACCTGGCGCCGGAGCGTCCAGCGCTATTGAACAAACAGATGATGCAGCTGGCAGAGCTGCATAGGATGTCCGGACTAGCCATGAAGGACATCATAGTCCGGTTATGGCTGGCCGAACCAATTCCTGACAGCTACTTTGGCCTAGTCAAGCGGCTCGCCGACGCTCTCCCCTGAATTGAAGCTGTGAAGCGCTCCTCATGTATTGAGGTTGTCAGATGGTCTTTGCCCGTGTTAAGATACACTAGGCAAAGATGAAGGCTGCCATCGTAGCAGTTGAGGGCCCACCCGAAGGCAAGGACTATCGCAAGCCGGAGCACTATTTTGAAGAAGTCCTGGAGGGTGCTCGTTTAATAGAGGGCCAATGCTCGAAGGATATTATTTTTGAATGAATGTATCCGCGCTGCCCAGACTTTTGTGTTATGAAACAAGGCTTGTGTAATATACTTGTTTGTTTATCTCAAATTATTTTCCTCCTGTCCGGCCATTTTTATATCTAAAAGTTTGCCAGTTGTCGACTTCGGCCCCCACGCAGATACTACGGGGGTGTGTGGAATAGCACTTGACCACTCTTGACCCAATGTCTTGGTCCGTAAAGGAGGTGATCGTGTGGCGAACTAGGCAATCAGACTATGCGGCTTTATCACTCTCACTTAGCCATAGGGGTTTGACAAAGGAACTATGAGCTAGCCTCCGGTGCGCGTGTGGCCTTCTGAACTTGGATGCTTTAGGCGCGTGACCGGGTGATTGTCAGTCCTTCGTGTAACAAGAAAAAAATCGCAAAAGATTTAGTAAGTCACCGAACCGCTGACCAGTTCTTGCCATATCATGACAGTCAGTTTTTGGCTTTCTCTATTAAGGTGTTTGACCGGACTAGCCAGAAACACAATCGCATTAGTTCTCCCTTTACTACCTTAGCCAAACAAACGGAACGTAAGGTGGTAACCACAAGAGCCGGGCAACCCAACTGTTGACCAAAGACATGATTCGGAGCCGATGCATATAATGCGATGTTCGGGACGCCGAAATGTAATGTAAAAGTGTTCAGACTTGTTGTTTTTTGAAAAATGGATGTGGCCGGATAGAGCCCCTAGCAATTTTATGCCGAGGTGTGTATGTCAATCTTCGTTTAGACAGAATACATATTATGAAATAAACCAATACTGAATAAGGTTGGACAAAACTGTTTCCGCTATAATCCGATTGATACGTCAAACGTGCTCTTACAGAGAATGCCATAATAATTAAGGCTATTTTACATGCCCAGAATTTGAGAACAAGGGGAAGTTGTATATAGGTCCTTAAAAAGAAAGGGTGGTCTTGAAGATCCATTGGGCACCCTGCCGCACGTCTGTGCCGCTTTTCACCTTGGTGTAGGCTCCTTTAAGAGGAACAATGATCGATTATACATAAGGGGTCGGGAAAGGGGCCCTTGGTATCATCAAAAAGTGATTTGGGTTTTGAAGAACCTGAAAAATAAAAAAGTAGAAAAGGAAAAAGGGAAGAACATGAAGGTATGAATAGGGTCGAGCCGTATTGTGGACTTTCTCCTTAGTGTGCCTCCGTCCTTGCCCATGGTATTTTTAATGCGTAATTATGTACACACGGTACGTATGCCGCGATTAAGTGGGGGTATTGACGGAAGTCGGATTGTCATTCTGTAGGGTAGACCGGACTCTTTTGACAGTGTCCGGGGACTTGATGGCCGATGAAGTACTCGGCTTGATACGGCCACCCTGCACCTCGGCTGCGAGGGTCGCGGTATGTTCCTCAGTACAGAGGGAGCACTCCATGTTTCCATTGACTGTTATAACACCGCGTGGTCCGGGCATCTTGAGCTTTAGATACGCATAATGCGGGACTGCATTGAAGCAGACAAAAGAGGTTCGTCCGAGCAGTGCATGATAACCACTACAAAAGGGGACGATGTCGAAGATGAGATCTTCGCTTCGGAAGTTATCCAGTGAGCCAAAGACTACCTCTAGCGTTATTAACCCTGTGCAGCAGGCCTCTATGCCAGGTATTACCACTTTAAAGGAGGTTTTAGTGCGCTTGACTCTTGACAGATCAATGCCCATTTTGCGGACAGTGTCCTAATAAAGCAGGTTAACACTGCTGCCACCATCCATGATGACTCGTGTGAGATGGAATCCGTCAATGATTGGATCGAGGACCAATGATGCCGAACCTCCATGACGGATACTGGTCGGATGGTCTCTGCGGTCAAAAGTGATCGGAGATGCCGACCATGGGTTGAATTTTGGGGCGGCTGGCTCTATGGCGTAAACGTCCCTTAGTGCGCGCTTGCACTCCCGCTTGGGGATATGAGTGACATAGATCATATTCACTATATTTACCTCGGGGGGAAATTTCTTTTGCCCCCTGTATTTGTTGGGAGAGGCTCATCATCATCCTCGCTAGGCGGCCATTTCCCCTTATGTTCGGTGTTTAGCTTATCGGCCGGTTTAAAGACCCAACAATTTCTGTTGGTATGATTGGCAGGCTTGTCAGGGGTGCCATGGATCTGGCAAGGCCGATCTAGTATTCTGTCCAAACTGGATGGACCATCTTTGTTTCTTTGAATGGCTTCTTCCGCTGACCAGTTTAGAGCCACTAAATCCGACGTTGACCGCTGTGTCTTCGGTATCTTCATGTTTTCTTCGACTCTTGTGTTTGTTGCGTCGTGGCCTGCCGTTGCCATCTCCGGCTTCAGAGGTGCTAGGGTCGCTGGTGCTTTTGCTTCTACAAGCTAGCCAACTATCTTCTCCCGCGCAAAAGCTGGTCATGAATGCGGTAAAAGCTGCCATGGACTTCGGCTTTTCTTGGCCGCGGTGTCGGGCGAGCCACTCATCATGAACGCTATGCTTCAAGGCCTCAAGGGCTTCAGCGTCCAAACAATCCACGATTTGGTTCTTTTTAATTAAGAACCTGGTCCAGAGTTTGCGGGCTGACTCTCCGGGTTGCTGGACTATGTGACCGAGGTCATGGGTTTCCGGAGGCCGGAAAAAGGTACCTTGGAAGTTGTCCCTAAAGGAATCTTCCAAATCTTCCCAGCTACCAATAGAGTTCTTTGGGAGGCTATTTAGCCAGTGCCATGCTGGTCCTTTCAGTTTTAAGGGAAGGTATTTGATGGCATGTAGATCGTCACCGCGGGCCATGTGGATATGGAGAAGGAAATCTGCAATCCATACCGCGGGATCTGTCATGCCGTCATATGATTCGATGTTTACGGGTTTAAAGCCTTCTCAGAATTGGTGCTGCATTACCTCGTCGGTAAAGCATAAGGGGTGTGCGGCGCCTCTGTATCGAGAAACTTCACGACGGAGTTCGAATGATATCCATATGCGGTTTTTGGCCCTGGTGAGGTTATGCCTGTCATGCCAAGCCTGACGGTCATCTTCTCGCATTGGGGCGTGCCCCCTTGATCCATAGATTGATCTTGTTTATCCTGCTCTATTCCTCAGGTCTTGTTGTAAGTCATAGGTGTATCTTGGAGCCGTTGTCTCTCTGCCCTTACGGCGAGGTGGTGCGGGTTGGTGTTCGTCGTAGGTGGCCGCCTTATCTCATCCTCGCGGTGGCCGGTCTGGTTCATCAGCACGGTCATGTTTCAACGGGATTGGATCGAAGGCCTCACTGTAGAATTGTGTCAGTAGCCGACGCTTTTGGATAACTCTTTGTTGGGCGTTGTAGGCCATATTCTTCGGCAGCTATGACTTGGATCCATCTGTCATTGAGTGTATCCTGTTTGGCTTGGAGCCGTTGCTCCTGCTTTTAAGGCTTCTTGCAGTGGCGATTAGTTGGCGCTTAAAGCGCTCCTGCTCGAGGGGTTCCTCTGGCATGATGAAATCTTCGTTGCCGAGGCTGACATCATCCTTAGAGAGTGGTAGATAGTTACTATCTTCTGAATCCTCGTTCCCGACCGGATCGTCGGGGTTAACTTGCCCCTCCTCCACATCATCTTGTTCGGATGTGGGATCGACGGGGGCTTCAGGGTATTCGCTATCCTTTGGAGTGTTATCTTCTCCAGTGCCGGTGTTACTGTCTTTACCACGACGTGATTTTGAGCGGCCTCGCTGGCGTCGACGCTTTGGCGGTGCCCCATCAGGTTTGTCCTCCACCGGATCCTTGCTATCTGCACTGTCATCCTCTTTGGGTGTATCCACCATATACCCGTCGTATGTGGAGGTGGCCGTCCAACATCCGGTAAATGACGGGTCTTGGCTTTGTGCGTCTCCGGCATCGTCATCCATGTCGTCGATGTCTTCGGAGGTGTAATCCAGCATGCCGGCTAAGTCCTCAACGGTGGCTATGAAGTGGGTGGTGGGTGGGACGTAAAATTCCCTGCTCTCAGCCGCTAGTCCGGGCTGGGCATAGTTCAGAGGCAATTCCTCTGTAATGGCGAGGGACCGCATTAAGTGTAGAGCCTCATTTAAGAGCGAGGGATGGACGGGGAAACGAGAGCCCGCGGGGCTAGCCAGGGCAAAGGCCTCTTGGCCACACTTGTTGGCGTAGGCTTCGAGAGTTTGGAGCTAGAGTCCGGGGGCGAGTCCGGCCTTTCCATAATAGGGGAACCCAGCCCGACTCTGGGCTGGACGAAGACAAAATCGCCTCTGGATCCCTGATTGTGAGTTTCGTAGATGAGAGTCCGGCAGGTTTCAAACTTCCATCTTTGGACCCAGCAGTTTGCTTGGATCTAAGGCCAGAGCGGTGGTCGGTGTCGTGAGCCCTTCACAGATCAAATCTCCTTGGATATTAGCGACATAATTTAGGTTCCCGAAATTGATCTGATGACCAGGGGCGTAGCTGTCGATCTATTCGAGGTGACCAATCGAATTGGCATAAAGAACGAAGCTGCCGAACACAAAAATCTTGTCAGGGAGGAAAGTTTCCCAGGAAACTGCATCGTTGTTGATGATCGAACGAGACATCAAACCTTCTGTTGACGACGCACTGGAACTCTCAATGAAAGCACCAATGTCGATGTCAAAACCGGCTGATCTCGGGCAGGGGGTCCCGAATTGTGTGTCTAAGGATCGATGGTAACAGGAGACAGGGGGACAAGATGTTTACCCAGGTTCGGTCCCTCTTAATGGAGGTAAAACCCTACGTCCTGCTTGATTATATTTGATGAGTATAGGGGTTACAAGAGTTGATCTACCTTGAGATCGTAATGGCTAAACCCTAGATGTCCAGCCTATATGAATTCTGATAGCCTCTACGGACTAAACCCTCCTGTTTATATAGACATCGGAGGGGCCTAGGGTTGTACAGAGTCGATTTACAGAGAAAGGAAATTATACATCCGGACATTAAGCTTGCCATCCACGCATAAGAGAGTCCTACCCAGACACGGGGGAAGGTCTTCTACCTTGTATCTTCACGGCCCATCAGTCTGGCCCATATCAAATAGCCCGGACACCCGAGGCCCCCTTAGTCCAGGACTCCCTCAGTAGCCCCTAAACCAGTCTTTAATGATGATGTGTTCGGCACGCAGATTGTCTTCGGCATTGCAAGGAGGTTTCCTTCTCCACATACAAAGCAGTCATCTAAACAAGCCCATCATTGGAATATACAAGCCAAGTTTTATAATGAAAATTCCCACTAGTATATGGAAGTGATATCATAGGAGACTCTCTATCATGAAGATCATGGTGCTACTTTGAAGCACAAGTGTGGTAAAAGGATAGTAACATTGTCCCTTCTCTCTTTTCTCTTTCTTAGTTGGGCCTTCTTTCATTTTTTGGCCTCTTTTATTTATTTTTATTTTTCATACGGAGTCTCATCCCGACTTGTGGGGGAATCATAGTCTCCATCATCCTTTCCTCACATGGGACAATGCTCTAATAATGAAGATCATCATACTTTTATTTATTTACAACTCGATACTTAGAACAAAATATGACTCTATATGAATTCCTCCGACAGTGTATCGGGATGTGCAATGAATCAAGAGTGACATGTATGGAAGAATTATGAACGGTGGCTTTGCCACAAATACGATGTCAACTACATGATCATGCAAAGCAATATGATAATGATGGCATGTGTCATAATAAACGGAACGGTGGAAAGTTGCATGGCAATACGTAACATCCCAAAATTCTAAATTTTGGAATGTTATATTAATTAAGTAATATTGATTGCTTATGTGATTTGTCGTGTGAAATTGAGTGAAATTTGAAACTTTTTGAAAGTTAAATGAGAGGGAATGAAATGACTTTCCCAAAATTTTCACCTTGCATTTATGATCTCCATGAATTAAAATTCATTTCATCACAAAACCCTAGAGTGAAGATGATATGACTTCTTACATTTAAATAAATGAAAATGGTTTTGAAAAGATTTGAAATCCATTTGGAAATATTCCAAATTCAGAAACTTTATGCAACTCAATGAGTTTCATGAGAGGAGATAAAATGACTTCTTCAAATGCTAAGAAAAAGAGTTGGAAGTTTCAAAAAAATCAAATGTAAAGTCCCTTTGAAGATATTTTGAAAACCATTTTCAATTTGGAGTTATTTTGTGTTTATTCAAATTACTTTTCTCCAAAAATAAAATAAATCGAAATAAGGGTAAAATGATTCCCTTCAATGTAAAATTAGGAGAAAATAAATTTGAAATCAATTTGGTATTTAAAAAAATGATTTTTATTGGGTTTTATTGCAACAGTAGCACTGTTTGCTTTATTTAAATTTTTGTGAAATTTATTTGCCGCTGAAAATATGTTCATGTTTTAGGAAATCTTTTTCTAAAAAATTGATATATAATATGCCTATGTGAATTTTTCTGTTATTTTTAGTTTTTGTATTTCTTATTCTGGAAAAATGTTTTAGAAAAAGAAAATCCTTTCTGCCGAACTGGGCCGGCCCAGCCAACCGGGCCAGGCCAAGTCCAGCCCCACACGCCCCGCTCCGCCCCGACCTTCGGTCGGACACCGACTGCCGCACGTCGTCATCGTCGAGTCGTCCCCGACCCGGACTCCCCGCCGCATCGCCCCCTCCTCCAAGCCGCCACCGCTTCCTCCCGCATATAAAAGGGGGAACCCCCGGCCCTCTCTTTCCTCCACATCTCGCAGTCGCCGCCCTCGTCCCCATTGACCCTCGTCGACACCATCACCGCAACCACCGCGACGCGCCGCACCTCCCCAGCTCCTCCGCCGTCGCCGCCGACCTCGGAGCCATCACCCCGCTCTCTGCCGCCGTTGCCGCCGCCGTCTTCTCCGTCTCCGACGACCCCAACCGTCGCGGTAAGTTGCCAGGACACCTCGACCGTCCGATCTCGATTCAATGGTTAGGATTAGATTGCATTTGGTTTTTTAAACGATATTCGTTAAATAGTGAGCGTTCACTAGTTATGCCTCTGTAGCGAACATTTTCATCTAATAAGTTTCTGTAGTGGATGTTCGTCTGTTATTTTTTCTGTCATGTAGCCAGGGACCTAGGTGCAATTAGTTTATTTTATAGATTAGTCTCTAATTTTCAAACCTTCACAACTTTTTACTCGTTTGTCCAAATTTGACGAAACCAGCGCCAAATTCTTCATAATGATCTCAACTATCCAGAGAACTTATTAAATCAACTTTTTTAAATTGTAAAATTTGAATTAGATCAGATTCAAATTTAAACTTGTTTTGGCTATAACTTGAGTTTTATAACTCTGATTTAATTGATTCTTTTTGCAAATCGAAGGTCTTGACATGTACTTTCTGTTAAGATCAAAATCACATATTTTTGCTACGGTTAAAAATATGTCTCTGTTCACAAGCTTTATTTGATGTTTTGAAGTTTTTTCGAAGTATTTTCTTTGATCTTTTGGATATTTGGGTGATTTCTTATGTGTGGTTATAATTTCTTGCTTACGATAGATTGAACGGAGTGTGATGAGTAGAACTATTAGAAATTATGAGTGCGAAGAATCTTCATTAATAGTACAAGGCAAGTTCACACCTTTGATCATACTTTTCCTATACCCAGTTTACTTGCATTAGATACACCCTCAAAGATTTGCATGTGTAGGATTTGGGTACATGTGGTTTGCTATGTAGTTCATGAGATAGGAACCTATGATCCTTGAAACACCCCGGGAATATCTGTTATGTGATATATTGCTTAGCCATGCTAGTAGACAGGGATTGGCATGTGTGATTCATGAAAGATGAGAGAGATATAATAATTAAGGGTAACTTTAAGGTGGCAACATTAACACACATCCGGGTGGAATGGTTGGGGCACCCTGGAGAAACCAGTGGCTTGCCCGGGCACCTGGAGAAACCAGTGCGTGCCCAAGGGAATCCCGGAGTACCCTTGTGATCACCGTATGGAATGCCACACAGGCTCAAAGGGATCGTATGATATTTCATGCCTAGAAACTTCCATGTGCATCCACAAGCCATTATGGGCTCTGGCATAGCTGAGTAAGTTGTGGGAAACTTTTCCATGATAGGCTAGCAAATGTAGGGGATTGTAGGTTACCGACCTATCTATCAGTTAAGGGGACCTCTTCGAAAAGACTATGTCTCAATCATCTGGTTCTCAAACATCACGCAGTGCGAGGAATTCAATGGAGGAGATCGAGATTTGTGGGGAAAAATGCGCAAACCTTTGTAGAGTGTACAAACTAATCATGATTAGATGTGTCCCCGATTATGGACAACTTTGAGTATCTAGAAGTGAATTATTGGTTGATCTCATCACTCTATTTAATTAATGAATTGGGTTATTATTTATACTTGGTAATTTTGGGATTGATTTGGAGGAACCTTCTCAATAATGGCATAAACTTAGTAGTAAATAAAATTTATTCCTTTGTTGTAGGGAAAAATTAGCTTTATGCAATATTAAACATAGAGCCTCCAACAGCCTAGTATGCATAGAGATAGACATTTTCATTATTATTCTATGGTGTGAAATTGCCAGTACATTCAATGTACTGACCTACATGGATGGAACGTCTCATGTTGCAGAAATTTTACGACGAGTAAGTGATACGATAGGGTTACGATGTCTACACTCAACTTTGCCGTTGGTGTTGTTGGGACTCCACAACTTTGTTGTTACTTCCGCTATATTGATTGAGGTAATAGTATTTACGTTACTCTATACATGTGATTTACCTTTGTTATAAATCCTCGGGTACTGTGTGTGTCAGCATACCGTTCCAGTGGTGACACTTAAACACAGAGACTTCGATCCATTCGGGTCGGGTCGCTAAACAATATATCTCAGAATGGCTATGGAAATTCCATAATAGGTAGGTACGGTGGCTGTTTTGAGGAAGGATATGTGGTGGGTTTATGGTACCGGCGAAAGTTGTGCGGTACTAGAGAGGCTAGCAATGGCAGAAAGGTGAGAGTGCATACAATCCATGGGCTAAACATTACTCATAAAGAACTCACATACTTATTGCAAAAATCTATTAGTCATCGAAACAAAGTACTACGCGCATGCTCCTAGGTGGATAGATTGTTAGGAAAATACCATCGCTCGTCCCCGACCGCCACTCATAAGGAAGACAATCAATAAACAAATCATGTTACGATGTCTACACTCAACTTTGCCGTTGGTGTTGTTGGGACTCCACAACTTTGTTGTTACTTCCGCTATATTGATTGAGGTAATAGTATTTACGTTACTCTATACATGTGATTTACCTTTGTTATAAATCCTCGGGTACTGTGTGTGTCAGCATACCGTTCCAGTGGTGACACTTAAACACAGAGACTTCGATCCATTCGGGTCGGGTCGCTAAACAATATATCTCAGAATGGCTATGGAAATGCCATAATAGGTAGGTATGGTGGCTGTTTTGAGGAAGGATATGTGGTGGGTTTATGGTACCGGCGAAAGTTGTGCGGTACTAGAGAGGCTAGCAATGGCAGAAAGGTGAGAGTGCATACAATCCATGGGCTAAACATTACTCATAAAGAACTCACATACTTATTGCAAAAATCTATTAGTCATCGAAACAAAGTACTACGCGCATGCTCCTAGGTGGATAGATTGTTAGGAAAATACCATCGCTCCTCCCCGACCGCCACTCATAAGGAAGACAATCAATAAACAAATCATGCTCCGACTTTATCACATAACGGTTCACCATACGTGCATGCTACGGGAGTCACAAACCTTAACACAAGTATTTCTCAAATTCAAAACTACTTACTAGCATGACTCTAATATCACCATCTTCATATCTCAAAACAATCATAAGGAACCAAACTTCTTATAGTATTCAATGCACTTTTATATGAATGTTTTTATTATATCCCTCTTGGATTCCTATCATATTAGGCCTAATTCTATAACCAAAGAAAATTACCATGCTGTTTAGAGACTCTCAAAATAATATAAGTGAAGTACGATAGTTCATCAATTTCTATAAAATAAAACCACCGCCGTGCTCTAAAAAGATATAAGTGAAGCACTAGAGCAATTTTTCCTAGCTCAAAAGATATAAGTGAAGCACACAGAGCATTCTAATAAATCACGATTCATGCGTGTCTCTCCCAAAAGGTGTGTACAGCAAGGATGATTGTGACAAACTAAAAAGCAAAGACTCAAATCATACAAGATGCTCCAAGCAAAACACATATCATGTGGTGAATAAAAATATAGCCTCAAGTAAAGTTACCGATAGACGAAGGCGAAAGAGGGGATGCCTTCCCGGGGCATCCCCAAGCTTAGTGTAGGATCGAAAGTATGTATAGAGGGGGGGTGATTAGACTACTTGACCAAATAAAAATCTAGCTTTTTCCCAATTTTAAGTCTTGGCAGATTTTAGCAACTTATCACAAGTCAAGCAATCAACCTACACATGCAAATCTAAGAGTATAGCGGCGGAATATAAATCATTGCATATGAAGGTAAATGGGAGGAGTTTGGAGGGAGCAAACACAATGTAGACACGGAGATTTTTTGCGTGGTTCCGATAGGTGGTGCTATCGTACATCCATGTTGATGGAGACTTCAACCCACGAAGGGTAACGGTTGCGCGAGTCCATGGAGGGCTCCACCCACGAAGGGTCCACGAAGAAGCAACCTTGTCTATCCCACCATGGCCATCTCCCATGAAGGACTTGACTCACTTGGGTAGATCTTCATGGAGTAGGCGATCTCCTTGCCCTTACAAACTCCTTGGTTCAACTCCACAATCTTGACGGAGGCTCCCAAGTGACACCTAACCAATCTAGGAGACACCACTCTTCAAAAGGTAATAGATGGTGTGTTGATGATGAACTCCTTGCTCTTGTGCTTCAAATGATAATCTCCCCAACACTCAAATCTCTCTCGGAGATTTGGGATTTGGTGGAAAGATGATTTGAGTGGAAAGCAGCTTGGGGAAGGCTAGAGATCAATATTCTATTGGTTGGATTGGAATATCTTTGTCTCAACACATGAGTAGGTGGTTCTCTCTCACAAAATGAATGGTGGAAGTGTAGGCATGTTCTGATAGCTCTCTCCACGAATGGATGAAGGGTGGAGGGGTATATATAGCCTCCACACAAAATCTAACCGTTACACAAAATTTATCAAACTCGGTGGGACCGAGTAGTTAAACTCGGTCAGACCGATTTAGTTCAAAATGTCAATGTTATGATTTTCGATTGGACCAACCTGTCAACTCGCTGTGACCGATTTCATTAGGGTTAGGGCACAATGTAATCTCGGTGAGACCGATCACATGAACTTGGTGAGACCGATTTCTGTAATAGGCAAACAGAGAGTTGGCTAGGAGAACTCGGTGGGACCGATCACTCATTTCAGTGGGACCAAAACGTTACGAAAAGGAAACAGAGAGTTTCCATTGCGAACTCGGTGGGACCGATCGCTCATCTCGGTTAGACCGAAATGTTACGAAGGGAAACAGAGAGTTTGCAATCCCATCTCGGTGAGACCGAGATCCCTATCAGTGAGACTGAACTGGTTAGGTTTTCTGGCTATGGCTATGTCAAATGAACTCGGTGATGCCGGATAGATCAAATCGGTGGGACCGAGTTTGACTTTTGGTTTGGGACATATGTGGATATGAGAAAGTGATTGAGGGTTTTTGGAGCATATCTGTCAGTGTTCTGGGAATGGGGGTCCCCAGACTTGCGTGCCTGCGGCGTGGCTAAGCCAGCAGGCCGTACAGCCCATCTTCATCGACAAGGCATCCAAGACCCTCGCGAGGCGGACAACACAAGACCTCCTCTGGAGTGGAATAATCGGGCAGGCTCACGAGGAGCAGAGATATCAAGCCAGGGGGAACCTCACGAGGCTCTCGTGACGTGAGCCGTGACGATCGACACCAGGCGGGCGCCAGCGTGCGCAGCGACCTTGTTTCCTCTTTGGGCTAAGGAGGCCAGTGCAGGCGAGGAGTACCGAGGCATCAGGCGAAGGTTGCCATATCGGTGCAACAAGACCAAGACTAGAAGGACGGCAATACAGAGGTCATCGTGGAGCCCAAAACGGCGTCACCGCTAGAGCGTTTCGCAGGTGGAGACCACCTTTTTCGAGATGGCTTGTACTAGCTGTCCCCCTTCAAATTTTCCCGCCGTTGTTGGCTCCCTTTCCGCTCAATATTTGGGGAGAGGACCAGGGCCTATATAAGTAGAGCCAGCCACCGCAGTAGGGGCATCGAGCAGTTCATCCAGCACTTGCCCACACAAGTTAGCCAAGCACAAGAACACCTCAACCTGAGGAGGCTGTTCTTCCCCTTGTATTGTTCGTCATCAGCCCAAGAGGCAATCCACCACCACCACACTAGAGTAGGGTATTACACCACAACGGTGGCCCGAACCAGTATAAATCTTGTGTCTTTCTATGTTGCGAGTTCGTCGAGTTCGTCCGCGAGATCTTAGCGAGCTAGGGAGTAGATCGGTGGGAGGAAAAGACATCGCACGCACCCCAGTGTTCGAACCTTGAGGGTTTGCCGGAACCCCACATCTGACATTTGGCGCGCCAGGTAGGGGTGCACCGTAGCTTCCCTTCCATCAGTTCATCGCTCCGTCGCTCCATCGTCTCCTTGGAGGACACTCGCCGTGCTCGAGCTGAGCGTCGGGCTGCCCTCGCCGCCCGCGTTGCTCAGATAGCCCCCATCGGCGGGCCACCTCGTCGTTCTCCGTCTCCCGCCGCCAACGCTGCCACCGGCCCGGTGGGGAACAAGCAGCAAGCGTCTTCGCTGGATCCTTCAGTATGGCAGGACGGCCGCACCGCCACTCCATCGCTGACCCCAGCCAGTTCTTCATCTCATGCGCGCCGCGCTTCCATGGAGGTGCGGGCCGTGCTCCTCGCCGCAAACGAACTCCTGTGCTACCGCCCAGTCGACGACCTCTATGAGGAATGGCTCGACCGCGTCACCGAGCTCGTCTGCGCCGCAGGGGGCTCCCCCGCGCCGTCCCTCTCTCTGCCTCACCCTCAGCCGGTCGCGGGCGATGTGGCCCGAGGCGAGCCTCCACCATCCCAGCCCAAAGACGGTGCCTTGGCACCAAGGTGCGCGGCCCCGCGGTGCGATCCGCCACGCCCGGTGCCCGCGCGCGAAGAGAGAAGCTGCCAAGAAATCCCTCGGCCGCGAGGAGCTGCACCCGCGCTTCCCGCGCCGGCTCGTCAAGACCGCGCGCCGCCCGCGGCGGCGCCACGTGGACCTCATCAAGACCAAGCTCCACGTCCGAAGCGAGCCCCAATAACCACGGTCGGCTGCCGTGCCTTCACCCCCGAGCTACGCAGCATCACCTGGCCAGGCAAGTTCAAGCCGAATCTGCCTCCTCGCTATGACGGCACCACCGACCCCGCAGAGTTCCTGCAGCTCTATGAGCTATGCATCGAAGCAGCCAACGGTGACAAGAAAGTCATGGCAAACTGGTTTCCCATGGCTCTCAAGGACGGGGCCCGCTCCTGGCTCCTGAACCTGCAGCACGGCTCGATCTCCTCCTGGGACGAGATGTGCGACCGCTTCATCGCCAACTTCCAGGGCACTCGCGACCGCCCGCCGGCCGCGGGCGACCTGCGCCGCATCAAGCAACAACCAGGGGAGACCCTCTAGAAGTACATCCAGTGCTTCAACAAGGCCCGCCTCAAGATGCCCAAGGTCATGGATGAGGCCATCATCTCCGAGTTCTCCGATGGCGTTCATGACGTCAAGATGAAGGAAGAGCTCGCTATCCATGAGGAGCTCTGCACATCTCAGGAGCTGTTCAACCTGGCGACCAAGTGCGCAAGAGCTGAGGAGGGGCGTCTCTCTCTCCTTGAGCTGCCAGCCCCGGGCACAGAAGAGAAGAAAGCCAAGGCCAAGGATGTGAAGCGCAAGGAAGCAGCGGTGCTAGCAGCGGAGCCCAACACCAAACGGGGCAGAGATCAGCCCAAGTCATCCAAGAACAGCTGACCGTTCTGCGCCTTCCACAACCTAAACACCCACAACACTAGCGACTGCCAAGAGCTCAAAGACATACGAGAAGGACGCTACGGTCGACGCCCTGAGCGCAGCGACCGGGGCTACGGCCGTGGAGGAGGATGTGGAGGAAAACGCTGGGACGACCGTGGCCCGCGCCAGGAATGGCACGACAGGCCTCGTGAGGACCGCTAGCAGGACCATCCTCGTGAGGGGGCCTGGAGAGATCAGCCTCGTGAGGATCGCCCCCAAAGCAACGCCGGTCTTCCCTTGTTGCCGCCACCAAGAAGGAACGACGATCATCATCAGGATGAGGGGGCTGGGGGCTTCCAGGAGCCACGTGCAATCGCCTGCATACTGGGTGGCGCCCAGGCCCCAACCTCTCAGCGCATCTTCAAATGGTTCGCTCGCGAGGTGAACGTGGTGCTCCCCAAGCTTGAGGCCGCGTGCCCGCTCAAGTGGTCCCAGTGCGCCATCACTTTCAACTCGGCAAATCAGCTCAAGTGCGCGGCCACCGCCGGCGTCCTCCCGATCTTGTGTTCCCCAGTCATCAGGAATGTGCAGGTTACAAAGACCCTCATCGACGGCGGTGCAGGGCTCAACGTCCTATCCGTCGACACATTCGACAACCTCCAAGTGCCATATGAGAAGCTCCAGCCTACCAAACCTTTCTTAGGAGTGACTGACGGCTCCACCACACCAATAGGGCAGGTCCGCCTGCCTGTCACCTTCGGCACGCGCGACAACTACTGCACCGAGCTCATCGACTTCGATTTCGCGCACATCAGCCTGTCGTACAACGCCATCCTCGGCTATCTGGCCCTGGCCAAGTTCATGGCGGTCACCCACCACGGCTACAACGTGCTCAAGATGCCTGGAAGCGCCAGGGTCATCACGGTCGCATGTGAAGACAGGGATGCGATGTGCTCCCTCGAACGCGCCTTCTAAGCTGCTGCAATCGACGACCCCGACAACAGAAGTGAGGGCCCTCCGGAGGCCATCCCCAAGAAGAAGCAGTTGCGCCGCGCAGGACCTCAGGAGGATGGCGTCGCGGCAGGAGCCTCATCAGGATCAGCATCCGTCCCAGGGGCGCCTCCCTCCATCGCATAGGAAGGCACACCCAGCACCCTCCTCGGGCAGGGCTCGGGGGCTCTCTTCTAGAGGGCCTCAGGCCTTGCCAACCTCACGAGGGAGGCGCTCGGGTACCACTTGGAGGCGTGCTACGTGGCATGTTTTCCTCAGGAGAACACAGGGCAAGGGGTGCCCACCACTCAGGAGTTCATCGCCAAGACCACGCAGGAACTGCAAGGTGCAAGAGCCATGTGCGGCGACAGCTGCTCACAGGGCGCAGCTCACCACCCAAGCGAGGGTGCCGAGCTGCATGTCTGCATCAACGTCCCAGGGCTCAACAGGGCCGCGTCTCAGGAGCGCTTCTGGCCTTCGCGTGTGGGCCGTTGCGAGGGCCCGTCACACAGCTATGTTCGCATGCCCCTCGGCTTGCCGAGCGTGGCGTCGGCCTATCAGCGCAACATGCGGTGTGACTTGGCGGCTCGAGAGGCCAGGTACCGTGCCGTCCTAGAGGAAACGGAGACGGTCTTCAGGGAGCCTCCTGAGCCCCCAGAGCCTCCTGAGGCTAAGGGCTCCGGTGGCTCATGAGGAGTCATTTCTTCGACGCACGCCTTCAGCTGCACCAACTCTGCTTTGTCTACAGAATCAGGTGACATCTTCCAAGCTCGTTTAAGCTGGGAGTGCCCCTTGGGCTGCATTATTCCCAGGCCACATGGGTCCGTCCCTGTGGCATGTATCCCTTTTGCTCATGTCTTTAGCTTACCTTGCTGGGGGCGCCCCTCGGTCTGCATCATCCCCAAGCCGGTCGGGCCGGACCCAGTGGCATGTATGTTCCTGCATTTACCCAAGCTGATTTGCCTTCCCTGCTTAACCTGCCTATGGTTATCACCTGCTCGATCATCGCCTCCCACGGGGCCTCCTCACAGGCACGACGCTGGTGCATGGGTCCGTCCCTGCCACGTCGACAAATCTGAGTGGTCGAGCTCTGGCTCGCGGCAAGCCCCGTGCACGTCACCTCACCAGGCCCTCAGTGCCTTCACTTCGTGCGGACCAACCAGCGGCAGGCTGGCGGCTGTAACGGCAAACCATGTTCTTCTTGTGCCTGTTCATAGGGACCCCGCGGGGAGGATAGCAGGCGGCACCGCGTGTCTCCTTTTCTCTCGTACTCTTTGCTTGCGCATTAAAAGGGGGGCTCCTGAGCATCGCGACTCAGGAGCTCTTACGGGCTCTCCAGCCCTCACCCCCTGGCCTTGCCACGGCATCGCGACCTGGCATACCAGCGGCGGCTGAGCTTGCTCGAGGGCTGGGACTTGAGGACGCAGAGAACTAAGGAGAGCATGGGAGGAGGGAAACCCGTATGGGCCGGCCTGGCTATGCCGCACAAGTTGGCGCGCGGCCCTAGCGCAACGTCAGGAATCGCCACGAAGTTCACAAGATAAGTCTCGCCATCGTATCGGCTAAATGTCTGAGCCTTATGGTCACTCACGCCTTGCCGCAACCCCGTTGCGGCCACGTCAACTCCCTTTCTTCCCTTACCGTGGTTGCTTGAGCGCTAAGGGGGACTTCCTGACACTACTAGGAAATAGCTTATAGATAGACGCTTACTAGTAGCGCGTTATATTAGCCCACACTACTGCTAATTACTAGTAGCGCACTATATTATCCCCTCGCTACTAGTAAGTATTACAGGTAGTACATAGCAAAAAAACACGCTATTAGTAATATCTCCCGTGAACAAAATGTAGCAGTAGCGCATGTAGTAAAACCTGCGCTATTAGGGCATCTCCAACCGTTGGCCCCCCAGGAGGGGCAAAAAATCGCCCCCTGGGGGCGCACCGGCGCTAAACCGCGCACTGGGGGCGTGATGCCCCCCAGTCGCGGCCCCCCACGGGTTTTTAAAATGTTCAAATTCAGCGCAAACACAACGCAAACACGGGCGAGTTCATTCAAATTTAAACATATTTTACAAAAAAAGAAAAAAAACTACCGCGAGCTACTCCCGCCGTCTCCCTCGCCGCCCGCCTCGCCGCCCGCCCACGCGGTTCTACATGCCGAGGAGGCTGTAGAACCGCGTGTAGTTACCGCCGCTGTCATCGTCGTCGTCGCGCCCGCCTACGCCTCCGCCGTCCTTGCTGCATCTCTCCCCCGGTTGGCGCGGCGGGTTGGACGGTCCGGGGGCGTCGTCGTCATCGCTATCGAGGATGATGACACCGTCATCGTCCTCGCGCCCACGTTTGCGGGCGGTGATCTCCTCCAGGGCCCGGGCTGCCGGACCATCTCCTCGCGCACGTAGTCGTCGTGCGACCACCGCATGGCGTCCTCATCGGAGAAGCCACGCCGGCCTATCTCCTCGTACTTCGGGGGGAGGCTGGACTCCACCTTGGGCTCGATGAGGGCGCCCGAGCGGCGGGTACGCGCGCTGACAGGCGTGTCCTGGGGCTCCGGCTTGACGGGGCGGAGGTGGAGGCAGGGAGAGCCGCCGGAGCTGCGGGTACGCGCGCTGACAGGCGTGTCCTGGGGGTCCGGCTTGACGGGGCGGAGGTGGAGGCAGGGAGAGCCGCCGAACGAGGAGGAGGACGCCCCGGTCTCCATGCGCCTCGGCGTCCAGGAGCTTCCCCGGCGGCGTGAGAAGGACGGGGGAGCGGGGTACTCGAGGTGCGGCGTGTTGTCGCCCTCGATGTACTCGAGGACGGCCTCCAACGTGCGGCCGGGCACGCCCCACCACCGGCGCCGGCCATCGGAGTTGAGCCTGCCGGAGGGCACGACGCCGTTGGTGGCCTCGAGCTGCTCGGCGTGACGGCGGCGGAAGTAGGGCTCCTAGAGCGGGCTGTCGGGGACGTACAGTGGCCCCTCCCTCGCCGCTCGCGGCAGGGACGCGTGGATTCATGCGATCTCCGCACGCCGCGTCGCCCCGGTGGGTGGTGGTGGCACCGGCACGCCGCTGGCGCTGATCCTCCAAGACCCGGGCACCTGCATGTCCGGCGGGACCGGGTACTCGGCCTCGAAAAGGAGGTGAGCCTCGTCGTCGTGCAGATGACGGCGCCCGAATCCGTTCGCCGCCGCGCCGTCGCCTGGGAAACGCTCGGCCATGCTTTCTCAACTAGTGACGGCGAGAGGAGGAAAGGGGGAGAAATGAGCGCATCGTCGGTGGATGATCGGGGTGAGTCTCTCCAGCGCGCTTGCAGTCGGCTTTTATAGGCGGAGACGCCGTGTGGTAGGCTTGGCCGGCGCGTTACGTGTGGCGTGATTGTGTGGCGTCCGAGGGACGCACCGCTCAGCCTTCACTGCGCCGTCCGTGAGGCATCAATGGAGGCTGACCAGCGCGGCAGCGCGCGACAGCTTTGGCATTGATTCGCCGCGGGAAACGAGGCGATGAGGACGACGAAGAGGCGAGAAGAGGGTAGAGTCGCTGACGCGGTAGGCCCGCAGCTCTTCACGCCAAAAACGATTCGCCTGGCGCCCCCGAGCGACCCCAGCGCGCCAGGTTCGGGTTGGGTCCGCCGGCGCCAATTTCGGCCCGAGCCGGCGAAAACTGGGCTCTTGAGGGTGCAACTGAGCCGATTTTTTGACACCGACTGATGAAAAGACGCCTGAGGGACCTTCTTGGGGGCGCGGCTGGAGATGCCCTTACTAGATGAAAAGCAATAACGCAGGTGATACATCCCACGCTACTGCTACCCCGATCCACTCCCACCCCACCGAACTCTCTCGTGAATCCTTCAAAAAAAACTCTCTAACCTCACCCCCATGATCTCTTCCCCGCCGCCGCCACCAACGCCGGCCGGTTCCGGCGAGCTCCGGCCGCGCGCTACACGCCCCCAAGCTCCACCCCCCCCCCCCCCCCCCCCTCGTCCAGATCCGTGCCTCAAGGCGTACATCATTGCCCGCGGCTAGGGTTTCGGGCGCCTCCCGTGTTCTTGCCGGAATCCACCACAATCAGCGATGGCGAGGCCGGCGCTTGCGGGATCCGTCACCGACGTTGCCCAGTTAGGCCATTCCCCTCCTTCCTTGCTTGGATCCGCCCTCTCCTCCTCACCTTCTCCTCCTATCTGTGCCTTTGCTACAGGTCACCATGGCGCGGAGGAGGAGGGGGCACACCTAGCCGCCAGCCCTGCTCTGCTCGAGGAGGAGGGGCCTGCTCCTAGGGCGACCAAGAGGTCGGGCACGAGCTCAAGCATGGCCATGATGACCCACCACGGCAGGTATATCTCCATCTCCCTCCCCTTCTTCCACTACTCACTACTGCTGCTAAGTTGAGGCCAAATGTCAATAAATATGCATCATGGGCCTGAGTCAATTCATTCTTCAATCAGCCTATCATTGTTCTTTTAGTTGCATCGTAATGGTATTCTGTAATAACTGCAGTTTGCTGAATCTCGTGAGATGCTAAATTCACCAAATCCTCGAGCAAGTATATGGGAGAGAAGGATGCAGTAGCATTGAAGCTTAGTATTTTTCCAATGAAAAACCATTATATGGCTGCTTCACACCATCTTGAGTTGTATCAGGATATTTGTTAACTGCAGAAAAAGAGAAATGTTAATGTTTCCATTTAAATATATTGAGGGATGACATATGTAAGTTATTTCAGGTGAATTTTGCTTCTATTCTGGTTGTGGATAGCCTTGGTATCAATGTGAAGGTAACAACCCTCTCAAAGATTGGCTCAATTTCAGTAATACTTTCTACTATTGTTCATGCATAGGCATATAAATGATGAGATAACTAATAACAGTAAAAATGGGGGTGACTGGGTAGCAGAGTGTTCATTATAACAACAACCAAGAGTTGCACTGCCTAAGGTTGAATCCATATTCACTTTAGATTCAGCATGGTACTGTAGTAGTGCTTGTTTAGTAATTAGTAATCTTACTTTGAGCATAATAGTGGTCAATCTGCTCAATTTTTTATATTTACCTACTTGATCACTTTAGTTTACTTTGCATGTTGTGTCCTACTGCCTAGCGAACTATCCTTCCTATAAAATTCGAACACAATCTAGCTTGGTACAAACTGATTCTGTAGCTTGGTGCTACTTTATGAGGCATTTGGTAGCGATAAAATATCTTGCTTTTAGTGCCAAGTTTGCTTGCACCAATTATATGTGTAACAATTAGAGGGGAACTTTTGGAACTCACACATTCTATTGCAGTTAATGTTCGAAGCAACTTTCCTGTGTGAATCTGACAATCTCACAATTAGAGGGGAACTTTATGAGGCATCTGTTTTTTTCCTTAGCGGTTCGGCACAATTAGTGCATAGAAACAGATTTTTTTGGAAAGCTTCATCATGACATCGATCTTGGTTTCGCCTTATTGCCACTCAGAGGTTGGATGGAGCATTGAGGATTTCAGGCATGGGGTGGGGTGGCCACGTGTTGCAGGATCGCCGGAAGAGTTGGATGTGTTCTGCAGAGACCAGGTGATCAATGTCGTTGCCAACAGGTACCTAAAGTACACACTTGTAAATTTGGTTGTTTATTTATCCTCAGAGCTGGTTCCCTTGATACTTTTTCTTAGAAACATGATCAAAGATACAAAAAGTTTTACTTCTGAAGCAGAAGTGGCAGTACAGTGTGCATGCCCTATTGGCCTGTTCATGCCAATGGCAGAAGTATCTGATTCATCCGACCCAATTCAAGTTAACTTGAGTGCAGCAGTAGATAAACATTCACTTACAAATTCTACTCCAAATGGACAGTCATAGTAGTACGCGGGCAGTGTAAAATGTGTTTTTGTTAGTTCAGTGAAAATTAGAGATCAACCTGATGGTACTTCATTTTTATTCTAATCTGCCAAATGCTATAAATGAAATGAAGTTTCTTCCTCGATCAAGTTGTCAGTCCTTGGTTCATTCTCGCCCTTTGCGCCATCGGCAACGGGTCATCTAGTGGATTGAAACGCTGACAGTGAAGCTGAGAATGGTTGATGTGGATCTAGCTTCTAGCCGGTGGAAAGCAAAGTTGTCTAAATCTCATTTCACTCGTGGTCATGCCTAGCATTGTATCCTTCTTAAGTTGGGTTTTCCCCAATTTCTAGGATTGATCTGTTTGGTACTACTTATAATTCATATATATATACTATGCTGCTGCTATATGCTTTTGTTTCTGCTATTATTACTTACTGATCTATAGGTTATTGTTATACTGTACTAATGCTACAGGATCTTTGTGAGTTCCTAGTAGTGGTCTTGGTTCATTGTTTAATTCCAGGATTTGTGAGTTCTTAGTAGGGAACACGTGGACATGAAGTTGCGGCGGCAACGATGACGACGACATCGACATTGTCACGGGGCTGCGGCGACGACGACGACGACGACATCATCACGGTGATGCGGGGACGACGACGGTGTCGTCACGGTGCTGCTGCGGAGGCAACGACGATGACATCAACACCTTCAACGGGCTTGTGGAGGCGCCGGCGACCTATACGTGTGGTGTATAATGGATATATATGTGTGTGTGTGTGTGTGTATTAATTATCTATATCAGATATGTATGTTTGACTGTATGCATAACATGTGTGTATCATGAAATGCATGTATGTGAGTACTATAATGAAATAGGTAGATTTTTTTAAATCCTAATTTGTTACTGGTAGCGTGGGTGTATCATAGACGGGCTACTACTATGCTGTTAGTAGTAGCGCAGTTTGAAATAGTAGTAGCGTGGGGCACCAGCGCTACTGATATGTTTGTTTATTAGTAGCATGGGGTAAAATACACGCTATTGCTAAAAATAGTTGTAGCGTCATAGCAGCAGCATGGGAACCTATGCTACTAGTAGTCCAAAAACCCACGCTATTGGTAAGGTTTTTTCTAGTAGTGTGAGCATCGCGTCTCTGGGGCTCTTACTGGACCTCGGGCCGGACACCTCTTGGCCTTGACCACGACACGAGACCTGGCATACTAGCGACGGCTGTAGCTTGTCTGGGGACCGGGACCTGTCGGCGTAGAGCAACAAGCTATCGCGGGAAAAGAAAGGGGGGCCGAGCCTTAACGGGACGCGCGTTCACTAAATCTTCATAACAGGGAAGATAAGCACAAAAGACATTACGGAACCTTATATGCCCCCACGGGGCGCCTCATGATTCTTCGCAGGGAATGAAAGCTAAAACTAAGAAGGACCCTATCTACACCCTCCTGTGGCAGACGCCATCATCAACAGCGGGCCACAGGAGGCCGGTGCCAACCCCATCTAGATCAGCAGCAGCGACGGCCAGACGCGGCGACACTGCTCCGAGCGCGGCGAGAGCTCGGGGGCACGTAGCTGTCGTCGCTCATCTCCGGAGTCTCATAGAGCTCAGGAGAGCTGCTGGACTCCCAAGGGCTGCTGCTGCTGGAGTGGCCGCGAGCGTAACGCGCGTCAGCCTCGCGCTCCTCTCCGGAGCAGCACTCCAAGCGGCGGCCCTCGGCATTGAAGACCTTGAAGAAGAGCGTGGAGACGCCGTCGTACTCAAGGTGGATTGCGAGGGCGCCCCTCGCGTGGCAGACCCGTGCAATCTCGCCCCAGCCATGAGTCATGAAGATCTTGCCGTTGGGGACTGCTTCGAAGTCTGCTCCAGTCGTCGAAGCGCCGCAGTCGGCATGCTGCAACCAGAGCTCGAGAGGCCCCCTCGGGGGCATCACGTCGGAGAAGAACCACGAGAAGTGGATCCAAGAGCTTGGGGGCATCGGTGCCCACAGCACCAGCTCACGCGAGAGTCCGCGGCGTGGATTCCGGGGGCGACGCCGCGTGTCGCCGCGGCACGGCGACCCCTGGCACGGCACGGGCGACACTGCTCGTCGCTCCGCCCTCCTGAGCCCTCGGCTTGGACATAAAGGGGTAGCAGATACCCTGGGGGAGGCCGCTTGCACCAAGGCCTCGTCACCACCTGCATCGCCACTGCGTCACGGCGGTGAATCGACCTTTTCTTCGGCGGAAGTGGCTCCGGGTCATCTCGGGGGGCCTTCCCCTTTTCTTCGGCGGAGAACCTTCTGATAGGCACCATTGATGTTAGCAGTGGAGCAAGGAGCAAGAATCAAGCAAGCGAGGAAGAGATGGGCGACAGGGGCTCAGCCCCCCTCCCAATTTATAGCAAGAGAAGGCCAACCTGCACCTCCCACGATCGCAGGTAAGTATGGTTTTCCTTGCGTGTCGCTGGGACTTGTCAAGTCGTGCAGTTGCCGAGGCAGCGTGGGGAAGCGGAGACGCCCATGTCCAATTAACCACCACGCGTCAACCGAGGTCGCGGGCTTTTGGTGGCCCGTGGAGCTCCGTACTTGACCCTTGGCTTCGCCGCGAAGCCAAGCCCGAGCGCACCTTGGGCCCGGGGGCTATTGTCGGCGTTTTAGGAACGGGGGTCCCCAGACTTGCCTGACTGCGGCCCGCGGCGTGGCTAAGCTAGCAGGCCGTACGACCCATCTTCATCAACAAGGCATCCAAGACCCTCGCGAGGCGGACGACACAAGACCTCCTCTAGAGTGAACTAGTCGGGCAGGCTCAAGATTAGTGGAGATATCAAGGCGAGGCGAACCTCACGAGGCTCTCGTGACGTGAGCCATGACGATCTACACCAGGCGAGCGCCAGCGCGCGCAGCGTCCTTGTTTCCTCTTTGGTGCTAACGAGGCCAGCGTAGGCGAGGAGTACCGAGGCATCAGGCAAAGGTTGCCATATCGGTGCAACAAGACCAAGATCAGAAGGACGGCAAGATGAAGGTCATCATGGAGCCCAAAATAGCGTCACCGCCAGAGCCTTTCGCAGGCGGAGACCACCTTTGTCAGGATGGCTTGTACTAGCTGTCCCCCTTCTAATTTGCCCGCCGTTGTTGGCTCCCTTCTCGCTCAATATTTGGGGAGAGGACCAGGGCCTATATAAGTAGAGCTAGCCACCGTAGTAGGGGCATCGAGCAGTTCATCCAACACTCGCCCACACAAGTTAGCCAAGCACAAGAACACCTCAACCTGAGGAGGCTGTTCTTCCCCTTGTATTGTTCGTCATCAGCCCAGGAGGCAATCCACCACCACCACACTGGAGTAGGGTATTATACCACAACGGTGGCCCGAACTAGTATAAATCTTGTGTCTTTCTGTCTTGCGAGTTCGTCGAGTTCGTCCGTGAGATCTTAGCGAGCTAGGGCGTAGATTGGTGGGAGGAAAAGACTTCGCGCGCACCCAGTGTTCGAACCTTAAGGGTTTGTCGGAACCCCACATCCGACAATATAACTAGGCATTTTGAGAAATCAAGCCATTAAGCAACACCTCATCCTCTTTTAATAGTATTGGCTTTTCCTATGGACTCAATGTGATCTTGGATCACTAAAATGAAAATGTAGAGTCTTGAGCATGAGCCAATATGTGTCCTTAGCATTTTGAGAGGTCCACATCTCTATTCCATGCCATGCCAATCATTGAACTTTCTGAAATGATCATCTTGAAATAGTATTAGTTCAATGAGCTATATGTTGTTAAGAACTACCAAAACCACCCAGGGATTAGTTGCACTTTCAATCACCCCCTTTTTTGGTAATTGATGACAACATATAGATCAATGCTTCAACAAAAGATAATAAGAGTGAAATATGTTGTCGCTTTGAGAAGTATGTTATAAGCAAGAGCTCCCCCTAAATTTGTGCATTATTTAAAATTTGCTTTTGAATGCAAATGCACAATCGATTAGGATCATGGGTTACTCTTCCATGTCACATACATCTTGGTGGAGCGCTCAAAATGATAGTAAATGAAACAAGCACTCATCACCAAGGCAAAGTGAATGATCATACACGAGAGATAAATAATGTCATCATTCAAGCACAAGCATTAAAGTCATATGATCAAACACATGACCATACAAGTATCTCACACACATAAACATAGAGTATCATCCAAGCAAGCACACAAATAAGTATTAAACAAGTAGCAAATAAGGCAAAAAGATGAAAAACTCTCTTTCTCTCGAAGCCTATGATCTATACACTTTCTCCCCCTTTGGCAACAAGTTACCAAAAAGCTCGAAAATGCATCGTGCTATGCGTCTCTCTAGGCTTGATCTTCAGGAGGTGGCGTTGAGAGGACTCCAAGGATGAAAGCATCTGTTGAGGTTGTTGGAGCTGGTGGAGTTGCAACTGGAGGGGCTACCGAAGCTGTGGCTGCAGGTGCTGACGTAGTAGCTCTTGTATCTGTCACATGCATTGTTGCAGATCTCTGTGCCCTAGGAACTCTCTGAAAGGCATATGTGGTAGCTTTCCCTTTCCTCTCTTCAGCTTCTTCCTAGAGCTGCTCAATAGCTGTCTACATCTCTGTCGCCTTCAAGTAAAGATCATAGAACTTTGTCTCAATGATCCTCCCCAGGCTCTTTTGATTCTGAGTCAGGGTGGCCAATCCTTTCTCAATACTCAGAGTGGCTTGAATAAGATATACAAGTTGATCTTGCTTTGACTTGAGGAAGACTTGTGAAGCCTCTTCAGCACTTGGCATCTTTGATGCCTTCTCTGCTTTTGCTTTCTCCCTCTTCTCTTGGGCCTCCACAGATGTGGGATCATTAGCATTCATGACAACTATGTTGTACTCAAAGTCAGGCCTCAAGGGAAGATGTTCTTTATCCAACTTGTAGGTGCCTATGCCCATCTTGGAGTTGATGAGCATCTGGATGTGTGGAGCATACCCACATGATCTCTCCTGGTCTGTAGTTGTCCTCTTGATTGTCTCAACAATCAAACTCATCACTTTGAACTTCTAGGGCACACCAAACAACTGAAGCAGATTTATGGAGTGGCCTCTGATCATGTTGTGATCTCCTGACTTGGGAAACAAGGTGTGCCTCAAGATGGTGTTGATAGTGGCCAGTCCAAACAAGAGATAATATACAGAGCCTAGCTTGTGATTCTCCAAGGCTTTGTCAAGAATCTCCTTGTACATGTTGGCCATTGAGTTGGGATCTTTCTTCCTCTTGTCATAGACATCTATGTCATCCTCAAGCTCTACAGGGGCATTAATCAGCTTGGCCCATTCATTAACTGTTGATTGGTACCTTGTACCTTCAGACATCCAGACAATCCTTCCATCAGGATAGAAATGAGCTGTAGAGTAGAATTGCATGATGAGCTCATCATTCCACCTGGTTAGCTTCTAACCCACAAAGCGTCTACTCCATTGAATCCGAAGCTCTCATGCACTCCTGGGAAGTGGTCTTCATTGTTGTCGATGTACTTCCAGTCTACCCACTTCATGTCACAGACAATGGGCTTCTTATCCAACAAAATTGTCTCATAGAAGCGCTGTTGCTCCTTGGTGTGAAACCTATAGTGCACATCAATCCTTCTCCTCACAACATATGGATTTGATTCTCTCCACAATCCGAGTCCTGCATCTTTTTTGATTTTCATATTTTCTAGATGATTGTCATCATGATCAGGGATCTTTGGCTTGAGCTTCCCGAGCACTTGGGCTTCATCATATTCTTCTTCAACTTCAGGCATTGGGGCCTTGTTCTTCTCAGCAGCTGGTATGTTTCCTGTGCTCCTCTTTGGTGCAATCTTGGGGGCTGGAGCAGAAGCTTTGGGGCAGTCTTTGGCTTTGAAGGATCATCCCCTGACTTGATGGCATCCCCCATCAGCTTTTGAGCTTTAGGTGCTAGTGCAACATCCTCTTCCTCCTCTTCCTCCTCATCAGGCTGAATCATCATAGAGGGCTTGCTTATGACTCTGGCCATAGTTTTCTTGGCCCTATCCTTCCTCTTCTTGCCCTCATCAGTAGCCTTTCCAACAGTTGATTTGGAGGTTTCAAGAGTTGAGGCTCTGGCCTTCAAAGTGGGCACTCTCATGGCAGGAGCCTTCTTGTGCATACCAGGCTTTGTTGATGCAACTGTGCCAAATTCCTTCTTGACAACCTTCTTTTTGGAGCTGACCTCCTCCTCGGCAGCAATGTTGTCTTCATCCTCAGAATCCGAATTTCTCTTTCTCCTATGCCTAGTAGCAGCCTTAGGCAGGTTGCTAGGAGTACTTCTGCTGCCTTCATCGTAGTTGCTAGAGGGACTAGTGCCCTCACTCAGATTCACCTGCTCCTCAAACTTGTTTTGGCTATCACTTTGATCAGACATGGTTGACACAGCAAACTGAAAGCTGACCTTGTGAATAGTTATAGATGAGATAGATTGGATGAGCATCACAAAGTGCAGAGATTTTGCAAAACAAATGAGTCAAAAACTTAGTTTTATTTTTCCACAGAAAGCATTTCGGAGCTACCAATTTGTTAAACTCGATGACACCGAAGCAACTTTGGAGTCTAAACTAGTGGAATCGGTCAGACTGAGAGATAGTCCGGTGACTCCGAGATTGCTAGGGTTTCAATGAGAGTTGAACTCGGTCACACCGATTTGCAAGTTTTGGTCAGACCAAAAGTTACAAGTGCAATGGCCTAAGCCAAATCGGTGAGACCGATTTCCACAACTCGGTCGGTCTGAGATGAGTTTGGCAGAAACCTAAACCTAAATTTTCGAATCAAAACTAATCTAAAGGAAGTTTTTGCTGCATAGGATGATCTCATACGTGGTAAGAAACATGGCATTGACTTTGTGCTAAGAATCAGAGGTAAGGATTGCACAAAGATTCGAACTCATACCCTAACTCGGCAATGAGCTTGCTACGATGGCAATGACGGTGAAGATTTCCGTTGACGGCGACGGAGACCATCGGCGGGAGGTTGCTGGCGATGAGAGGATGATCCGGAAACCCGAGTCGGCAGAGCAGGGCACGCACGGGCGAAATGGTTTTGGAGAAATTTCCAAAATTTGACCCATCAGTATATATATCCTGACCCTGTCGGTGTGACCGAGTGGAACAACTCGGTGGCACAGAGATGCAGAATCACAAGCGGTTACTGCAACTGGGTATGATCGAATGGTTCTAATCGGTTGCACCAAGATTGAAAACCTAGATCAACTCAGTGAACTCAATATGACCAAAAAGGATGAATCGGTTAGACCGAAGTGCACAGAGAGGTTTTCGAAGTTTAAGTCTATGACAAATCGGTGACTCCGAGTGCTCCTCACCCAGAGGGTTCAAATCTGACTTGATCAAACTTTGTGATGTAGCATGAATAGAGTTGGAGATGAGAAAATCATAGATAGCTAGAGGAGGTTCTTAGGCATTCTTGTCCATCCATTTGGCAAAAGAAGAAGAGCCAAACAATAAAGCAACAAATGGATGTCCTCGAATGTGAAAAATATGCAATCAACATGCTCACACAATAAAATGGCAAATCAAATATGTGGCAAAGCATGCACACACACACTCTAACATCAATCAAGCAATTTGGCAATGACTAGGTCATCTATATATGAGTATATTGACTTAGGAGTCAAATGAGAACATTTGATCGTATGTCATACCCATTGTTTAAGCGCAAGTGGGGTTACCACTTTTACATAAAGCATTGTTGTGCTCACACCATTAGAGTTGCTTTAGCTCAATTCTTAGAGTAAAGCTCCCCTAGATGTGATATCCCCCCTAAGAGGGATGAACTAACCTTGGGTTTTGTCAATGATGACTTCATGTAGATGTTGAAGATGTGGATGCTCAAAGTTGATGTAGATCATTTGCAGCAATCCATTGGGGTCAGTTGCACTTTCAATACCTACATGGGTTAGTCCCACAAGGCACAAGCAAGTATGTCCATAGACATAGAGTGAAGTACACACAACATGATGTCCATGAAAGCATTAGGTTACCTTGTCCCTTGTGAGGGAGTCCTGGATTAGGGGGTCTCTGGACAGCCGGACTATATCCTTTGGCCGCACTGCTGGACTATGAAGATACGAGATTGAAGACTTCGTCCCGTGTCCAGATGGGACTCTACTTGGAGTGGAAGGCAAGCTAGGCAATACGGATATGCATATCTCCTCCTTTGTAACCGACCTTGTGTAACCCTAGCCTCATCCGGTGTCTATATAAACCGGAGGGTTTTAGTCCATAGGACAACATACAATCATACCATAGGCTAGCTTTTAGGGTTTAGTCTCTTTGATCTCGTGGTAGATCAACTCTTGTACTACTCATATTATCAAGAATAATCAAGCAGGACGTAGGGTTTTACCTCCATCAAGAGGGCCTGAACCTGGGTAAAACATCGTGTCCCCTGCCTCTTGTTACCATCCGCCTTAGACGCATAGTTCGGGACCCCCTACCCGAGATCCGCCGGTTTTTACACCGACATTGGTGCTTTCATTGAGAGTTCCTCTGTGTCGTCACCGTTAGGCTTGATGGCTCCTTCGATCATCGATAGCGATGCAGTCCAGGGTGAGACTTTTCTTCCCGGACAGATCTTTGTATTCGGCGGCTTCGCACTGCGGGCCAACTCGCTTGGCCATCTGCAGCAGATCGAGAGTTATGCCCCTGGCCACCAGGTCAGGTTTGGAAGCTTAAACTACACGGCCGACATCCGCGGAGACCTGATCTTCGACGGATTCGAGCCCCTGCCGAGTGCGCCACACGGTAACGATGAGCATGATTTAGCTCTACCATCAGATAGTGTTCAGGAGACCGCACCGGCAACCGCTCCAACCCTCAATCCAGAGCCAATTGCGCCATCCAGTGATGGGTGGATAGACCCCGCCACGGAGGCCGCACTCTCATCGGCGATCGAGCCGAGTATCGACCTTACCCTTCACGGGAGCCGTGACGCCAAACTACTGGATTCTTCCCCGGCCACGGACTCCGAACCGCCTGCGCCCGTGCCTATCAAATCCGACTGGGCGCCGATCATGGATTTCACCTCCGCGGATATCTTTCAGCACTTGCCCCTCGGCGACATACTGAACTCATTAAAGTCTCTCTCCCCGTCAGGAGAGTCCGGGCCGAACTATGATCGGCAGGATTGGGATGCGGATGACGAAGAAATTCGCTGCCCACCCACCACCCACTTAGTAGCCACTGTCAACGATTTGACTGACATGCTCGACTTTGACTCCGAAGACATCGACGGTATGGACGACTATGCAGGAGACAAACAGGAACCACTGCCCACAGGGCACTGGACGCCCACTTCATCATATGATGTATACATGGTGGACACACCCAAAGAAAACGACGACGAGGAACGGAAGGAAGCAGCGAAGGGTTGTTCCCTCGAAAAGCAGTCAAAGCGGCGGCGTAAGCGCCGCTCCAAATCCCGCCTCGGCAGAAACAGCGATCATAGACCCAGCGATAGAGCAGGGTGAACCATCGCCCGACCACGGCAACACGGAGAATCAAACCGAACAACCCGACTCCGTCGAAGACAACAGTCCGGATGACATCACACCGGACAGGCACCAGGAGCAACAAAATGCCCATAAAAGGCTTGTTGCCACTGCGAGGAGTCTGAAAAAGCAGAAGCAAAGGCTCAGGGCTGCACAAGACACACTCAGAATCAGATGGAGTGAAGTACTCAACACTGCAGCGAAGTACGGCGGTAATCGCCACACCAAGAGCTACCCGAAGCGAAAGTTGCTACCTGAATTCGATGAGGAGGCCTTAGATCCCCCGCAACCAAAAAACAAAACGGCCATCCGGTCGGATAGAGGACCTCGTGGCCAACATGCAGCGGCAAACGATGCCGCACATAAGCCAGTATGTGATCCACGTGAGGGCTCGCATCAAAAGGACGACGCAACCAGATCCATCTACGGGCCACGCAAGCGCGCTCCAGCATGCAATGCAACACAACAAACATCCGAACACCATGGTACACCCAAATACAGGGGTGCCGCACACCCCCTATGTTTCACCGATGAGGTGCTGGACCATGAATTTCCGGAGGGATTCAAACCCGTAAACATAGAGGCGTACGACGGAACAACAGACCCTGGGGTCTGGATTGAGGACTACATCCTCCATATCCATATGGCTTGAGGAGACGATCTCCACGCCATCAAGTACTTACCCCTCAAGCTCAAAGGGCCAGCTCGGCACTGGCTTAAAAGCCTCCCCGAAAACTCCATTGGAAGCTGGGAAGAGCTCGAAGATGCTTTTCGGGCAAATTTTCAAGGGACCTATGTCCGACCACCGGATGCAGACGATTTAAGTCATATAACTCAACAGCCCAGAGAGTCAGCCCGAAAGCTTTGGAACAGGTTCCTCACTAAAAACAACCAAATAGTCAACTGTCCGGACGCTGAAGCCTTAGCAGCTTTCAAGCACAGCGTTCGAGACGAATGGCTTGCCAGACACCTCGGCCAAGAAAAGCCGAGAACAATGGCAGCATTAACAAGCCTCATGACCCGCTTTTACGCGGGCGAGGACAACTGGTTAGCCCGATGCAGCACCGGCGACCCAAGTACATCCGAAGTCAGGGACGGAAACGGGAAATTATGACGCAGCAAAAACAAGCGCCGAAATAATGAAGACAACCCGAAGAGCACGGCGGTAAACGCCGGATTCAGAAGCTCTCGGCCAGGTCCGCAAAAGCTGCCCTCCAAAGGAAACCGAGACGAACTGTCCAGCCTAAACAGGATTCTGGACCAAATATGTCAGATCAATAGCACCCCCGATAAACCTGCAAATCATACCCATAGAGAATGTTGGGTTTTCAAGCAGTCCGGCAAAATCAACGCCGAACATAAGAGGCAGGATACACCAAGCGAAGACGAGAACGAGCCTCGCAAGCAAAGCACTGGGGAACAGAAGAAGTTCCCACCAGAAGTCAAAACAGTAAACATATTACACATGACAAAGGGGAGAAATAAAGCGGCACTCCTAGAGACACATGCCCCAGGGCCTATCACCGTGGAGTTCTACCACTGGCCGTCCCAACCGATCACCTTTGACCATCGGGATTACTCGGCAAGTATCCGATGTGCAGGATGGCTGCCTTGGTATTAGACCTAATAATTGACGGATACCACTTCACACGAGTCCCGATGGATGGCGGCAACAGTTTAAACCTGATATCTCAGGACACAGTCCGCAAAATGGGGATAGACCCAACAAAAATTAGCCGCAACAATACTACCTTTAAAGGAGTAACGCCAGGCCCAAAGGCCCATTGCACGGGCTCCCTGCTACTAGATGTTATATTCGGCTTTCCCGATAACTTCCGTAGCGAAAATTTAACATTCCACATCGCTCCGTTCCAAAGTGGCTATCAAGCACTACTCGGACGCGAAGCTTTCACTCGCTTTAACGCAATACCGCATTACGCTTCTCTCATGCTTAAGATGCCCAGTCCACGTGGCATCATTACAGTAAAAGGAAATATTGAGTGCTCCTTGCGCGTGGAAGACCGTGCGGCTGCCTTGGCAGCCGCACACTAAATGGCCTCACCAACTAATGCATCTGCTAGGTCGTTAAGACCACGGACGCGGTTAGACGAGTCCGGCGTAGCTATATGTACTTGATACAGGTTTGACGGCTATACCCCTATTACAATACAAAGGGCTCAACGCGCGCAAACAAGGGGCAATTAGGCTCAACTTTACTCATCTTGAACTGTATATGGTTTATTTAGTATAACCTACCTTTTTGCATGACAACTTTTCAACTAAGTTCCTCTCTTTTATAGATGACCATCGTGCTACACCCGTCTAGGACACGGCACAACGGAGACACATGCGCAGACGTGCAGCAGGGACCCGTTCCAAGGATTCTTTTTAGATTAAGACCCTGCGTAAACCTTTTTTACTGTCTCTTGTTGATACACATCCCTCGGATTCTCAGTACAATTGAGAAGGATGCTGACGTATTGGAATGTGGCCACGTCAGAATATTGCACGTACCTGGACACCAGGGGCTTATTACCAAGGGTACTGTTTAGGCCCGGTTTACATCATAAAGACCGAATACCTTAGGGAGTGTTCGGCGTCGCGAGTTTGGCCTTATATGCATCAGCTCCGAATCATGTCTTTTGTCAAATGTTGGGTTTGCCCGGCTCTTGTGTTTTGCTGCCTTACGTTCCGCTCTATCAGCTAAGGCGGCACCAGGAGAACTACTGCGATTGCGCCCTGGTTCATCCGGACGAGCACCTCAGTAGAGAAAGCCGAAAACTGGCTGTCATGATATAGCGTGAGACTGGTCAACCACTCGATGACCTAGCGGAATCTTCGGGATTCCTCCACCTTAACGAAGGGCCGTTTCTCGGCCAGGCATGTACGCACCCCAAATTCGGATGAGTGCAGAGCCACTAGGGGCTATATAGTAGCCCCACTGTCAAACTCCTCTGGCTAAGTGGAAGTGTTAAAGCATTATAGTCTGATTGCCTAGTTCGCTGCGCTATCACCTCCTTAATGGACTAAGACGTTGGATCAAGTGTGAACATGCGTCTTCTGCGAACACCCTCGCATTATATGCGTGGGGGCTGAAGCCGACGACTGCCATCTTTCAGGTTATATACATATATACATAAACGACCGCACAGGAGGCATCATAGTACTTTTGGGCAAAAGTATAAATACAGCCTTGATAAACTCAACAAAACATTGTTTTTACAATGGGAATACATGTCACTCAAACATAATATTCTTCGAGCACTAAGCCTCTATCAAACGAGCGCCTTCAAGAACTTCTTCAAAGTAGTGCTCGACAGCCACTCGGCCTATGGCCGAACTCTGTGCTACAACAGTGGTGGCATACATCTCCACCCAGTATGTTTTGACGCGGGAAAGGGCCATCCGCGAGCCTTCTATGCACGCCGACCTCTTTACATCATCGATGCATGGCACAGCGCCAAGGAATTGTTGCACTAAGCTAAAGTAGTTATTCGGCCTTGGCCCTCCTGGCCACAAATGATCCACAACGGACCTCATGGCTAGTCCGGATAATCTATGGAGCTTGGCCCAACCGGTCAATCGCTCATTCAGCAACAACGGACGGACTGGAGCGTGAAACTGCGACCAGAATAGCTTCTCCACTTTAGGACCTTTCTGATCCTTGAAGTACTCCGTAGCATCCGCAACACTTGCAGCCAAATCCATGTACTCATCCGCAGAACTCCATAGCCGGTCGAGAGGAGCATATTTCGGATCTCCGAACTTCGTCCGCAACAAGAAGGGCTTCCCAGAAATGATATCCGTAGCTTGATTCAACTCCTCCTTCGCCGCTCTAATTTTGGAGCGGGCTTCCTTGGCAGCCACCCGGGCCTTCTCCAGGTTCGTCGTCTTCACCCAGTTTTCTTCTTCAAGAAGCCGGTAACGGCCAGCAGCATCTTTTAACTCCATGGCCATCTTGGCAATTTTTTCTTTGCTCCCGCAATGTGCGGCCTGTTCGGCCCTTAACTCTTCGGCCGCCTTTAAAGCGGCCGCATTGCTACTCCTTGCTTGCTCCTTGGCTCGGGCAAGCTCCGCCCGAAGGGTCTCCACGGTGGTAGCTCCATCTGCAGTCACAACATATTAAAGATATTGACATCATGCTACTCTTATTATGTGACGATCACCAGAAAAATCACTCACCCTGTGCCTTCAGGCCGCTTGTTGACAAGCACGATGTCGGCATCTGCCGCATCTAGTTGCCGCTTTAGTTTGGCAAACCCATCAGTCCGGCTAGCCACTGGAGCTTCAACCACCTGTGCATACAGGTGGTCTGGTTATTACCTGGGAATATGATCCTCTGTTTGCCGCCGTTCTCGACGACAACCAGAGTCTCAGGGGCTACTATCTGCATGGGCATACCTAACGTATGCAGTACTATTAAAGGTATACATTATTTTACGTACCTCAAAGCCTTTCAGCAGACTCATAAAAGCTTCGTGCAAACCGCTTTCGGCAGATGAAATCCTTTCAATTATCGTACCCATTAGTGTACGATGCACTTCCGAGATGACATCTTTCCCCAGAAGATCCCTCAGCGCGTCCGACCGCACAAGGTACGAACCCTTGTTGTCGCTCTCCTCAGGAGCCGGATACTGGAGATGCCGGATAGCCAAAGGGTTATCCTCTGGCGATATTGGATCCGGAGATACCCTTCGCAACGACACTTCAAGGTCGCCCGCTTCTTGAGCTGGGGAGTCCGGGGGAGGCGTTTCGCTCTCCATCATCTCCGGAAGAAGATCCCCTGAAGATGAACTCTGTCGAGAAGGGTTGCGATCCGGGCTACAATTTACAAGCATCGGTTATTGTCTTCGGAAGTAAGGTATGATATCTTCACTAATAAGTACTTTTTGATTACTTACAGCTCGGTAGAGGGTTGATCCCCGCGCGGACATTGTGCGGCAAGAATACCCTCCAAGGCAGGACCCTCTAGTGGAGATTTCTTCTCCCGTTTGGAAACTTTAGTTTCCGGCTCTTCAGAGGTAGTCCTCTTCCTTCCCCGAGGAGAGAGAATGTCAGATTCTCCCCCTTGGTTATCCTCCCTCGCGGAGGCGCTCATTCCCTCGATTGGGATAGGTAGCGATGGAGGCCCGCCTTCGCCCTCTTTATTCCCCCCTTCATCTTCCTTTGAGGGCACTAGACAAGGTGTTGGCTCGAGCATCTTTTCCAACACCGGATTGTCCAAGCCTTCAGGAAGGGGGGGGCGAACACTGGATTATCTTCGTCTTTGTTATCCAGTCCTGGTCAAAGAGCGATTCTTCAGAATGACATCATGATAAGTAAAGGGACAGTGTGTTCGGCCATGGGATTACTTACTTGGGCAGTGGAGCGGTTGCAGCTCAGGCCCACGTCCTCGCTAGTATCCGGACACTCTATTTGGGGTCCGAAGAACGTTTTATATATCTCCTCATGCGTCATGCCGAGGAAATTCTGAATAGTGCGCGGTCCTTCCGGGTTGAATTCCCACATGCGGAGGGGCCGGCGTTTGCAAGGCTGGACTTGACGAACCAGCATAACTTGCATTACCATAACCAGACTGAAATCTCCCTTGAAGAGATCTCGGATACGGCTCTGCAGTATTGGCACGTCCTTGGCTGGACCCCAGCTCAGCCTTCTACTGATCCATGACATCAGTTGTGGTGGAGGGCCCAAGAGAAAGGTGGGGGCAGCTACCCACTTGGCACTTCAGGGAGCTGTGACGTAAAACCACTCCCATTGCCACGATCCGGACACCTATGGAAAGGAACCCTTTGGCCATGGAGCATCAGCAATTTTGCTTATTAGAGCACCTCCACACGCTGCGTACTGCCCCTCGACCATCTTCGGCTTCACATCAAAGGTCTTGAGCCACGGGCTGAAGTGAGGGGTAATGCGGAGGAAGGCCTCACAAACGACAATAAATGACGAGATGTGAAGAAGGGAATCCGGGGCCAGATCGTGTAAATCCAGCCCGTAATAGAACATGAGACCCCTAACAAAGGGATCCAGAGCGAGGCCTAGTCCTCGGAGGAAGTGGGAGATGAACACAACGCTCTCGTTGGGTTCGGGAGTAGGGACGACCTGCCATCGGGCGGGCAGCCTATGCGAAATTTCGGCGGTCAGATATCTGGCCTCCCTCAACTTCTTGATGTCCTCCTCCGTGACAGAGGAAGGCATCCATTGGCCTTGAAGGCTGGATCCGGACATGATTGAAGGTCTGAGGCACCTGACCTGGGCTTTGGTGCTAGACCTCGAGGCGGGGGAAGGATTCGATTGAGCGCGGGAGGGAAAAAAAGAAAAAGCCTTGTCCCTTTATAAAGGGGATGAATATCAGGCGTCCTCCTCATGGCCGTTCTAGACTTACCTAAAATCTAGTTGTCATAACAACAGGCACAGTTGGATTACCCACGTTTGTATTGATGAGAATCCCGTGATAAGGGGAACACGATCTTTGCTTTGAAAAGACGTGTCAAGAAACCGCCTCGCGTTATGTGCGGGGCTGGTTAAAGAAAAACGGTTCAAATAATTACCGGGCCATGTCCTGATGTCATGCTGCCAAAACGTGTCAGCAGATTAGATTTGTGGAAATATTATTCTATCTCTACGGTGGTATGTGGAACTTATTTTGCAGGGTCGGACACTATCCTTGTATTCAAACTCTTCTGTGGTGTTTTGGAGGAGGAACCCGCCTTGCAATGCCGAAGATAACACTGCGCGCCGGACTCATCGTCATTGAAGCCTGGTTCAGGGGCTACTGAGGGAGTCCTGGATTAGGGAGTCCCGTGTCTGGATGGGACTCTACTTGGCTTGGAAGGCAAGCTAGGCAATACGGATATGCATATCTCCTCCTTTGTAACCGACCTTGTGTAACCCTAGCCTCCTCCGGTATCTATATAAACCGGAGGGTTTTAGTCCGTAGGACAACATACAATCATACCATAGGCTAGCTTTTGTGCTTTAGCCTCTCCGATCTCGTGGTAGATCAACCCTTGTACTACTCATATTATCAAGAATAATCAAGCAGGACATAGGGTTTTACCTCCATCAAGAGGGCCCGAACCTGGGTAAAACATCATGTCCCCTGCCTCCTGTTACCATCCGCCTTAGACGCATAGTTCGGGACCCCCTACCCGAGATCCACCAGTTTTGACACCGACACCTTGTCTTACCAACAATAGGGTTTGTGACTCCTTGAACAAGTGCAAGATGTGGAAGTTGTTTGCACTTATTCTCGCCAAAATGATATGAGTGAAGTATGTTGGCGGAGTCACCCTCAAGAACTCTCTAGTTCTTCTTCTTCGGGATCCACATCAACTTGATGGGAATCCTTGGAGTTGTGGTTGTACTTGATGTAGTATTGGGAACCCACTTGACCAAGTCCTTTGGAGCTTCTTCAAATGCATCAATCTCCTCTTGAAGCTTGTCCTTGCCTTTTTGCTTGCGGTCTTGTGGTGGAAGATCGTCTTGAGCTTGTGTTCCCTTGAAACAAGTAGGATGATACTTCTCTTGTTGAGGAAAAAACTTCAGCTTGGGGTATTGATCTTCTTCACACTCAACTCCATTGGCATTGAACTTTCATTCAAAACCAACACCTTGATTCTTCTGGTGCCTTCCTTGCTTGCGTACAATTTTCTCAAATTGTTTACTTCCGGCAAGGCTCTTGTAAACATCTTTCTCTATAATTCCCTTCAATAAGCTATTTTCTTGCTGAGGTGTAACTTGGCTAAGAGTGTCATTAGTGGAATCAAGAGAACTACTAGAAGCAACAACATTGGATTTAGCATGATTATTGTTACTACTAGAAGAAGAATCTTTCTTACTCATGTTGCTAGATTTTACTTGTGCCATGTAAGTGGACAAGAGTAAATGCTTGGTGATGTAATAAGAACTTTTCTTATGAAGATCATCATTGATTGCCTTTAAGAATCATGAGCTAACTTAAGAGCTAACTTAATGAGCTAACTTAAGAGTGTTTAGTTCTTCCAAGGTAGTTTCAGGAGCTAACTTAAGAGTGTTTGGTTATTTAGTTAGCTTAATCTCCTTCTTATCATCGTCATTCGTTTTATCTAGATTAACATGATTAATAGCGAGCTCATCATAGTTTTCATCACTAGAGTTGTCAACAAGAAAATCATCATCACCTAGCAAATCATCTTCATCACTATTGAAATCAACATACTCGGGGTGTGATACCTTCGGGCCTTTAGCCATGAAGCATCTTCCAATTCCTTCATTTGGTGAGTCAAATATGTCATAGGAGTTGGTTGACACAAGTGCTAGACCGGCAACACCTTCATCTTGAGTATATTCTGAGTCGGAGTGATAACTTCTCTCGGAATGATGGTCGGAGTCGGAGCCGAATACCCATTCACCAACGTGAGCTTGATGTCTTTGTTTTGTGTAGCTCCTTGATGACTTGTCCTTCCTTTTCGAATCCTTGCTTCTGCGAGAGGTTCTTCGTTCATAACGATCATCTCTACTCCTTCTCTCTCTTGGAGGTGATTCTTCTCTTCTACTTCTCCTTTTAGGTGAGTCTTATCTTCTTTTGTAGGGAGCCGTACACTCATTGGAGTAGTGTCCGGGTCTTCCACAATTGTAGCAATTACGCTCATGACTAGAAGATCTTTTATCATTGTAGGGCCTTTACTTGGAACTCCTTTATTTGCTTCTACTCTTGTAGAACTTGTTGAAGTTCTTCACCATTAGGCTCAATTCCTCATTGAAGACTTGTTTCTCACTTGATGATGTAGGAGCATCACATGAGGCTTTGTAAGCACCACTTGAATTGTTGTGAAGCTCTTCTTTACCCTTGAGTGACATCTCACGGGCAACAATTCTTCCAATGACTTTCGTTGGCTTGAGATTTTTATAATTGGGCATCATTTGGATCAATGTGCACATGGTATCATATTTTCCATCCAAGGCTCTTAGGGTCTTCTTGATGATGAATCTGTCGGTCATCTCTTCACTTCCTAAGCCGGCAATCTTAGTTGCGATGAGAGCAAGCCTAGAGTACATTTCAGCGACACCTTCACCATCCTTCATTTTGAACTTGTCAAGCTGACTTTGAAGCACATCCAATTTGGTTGACAGAGTCGGTACCTTCGTGCATATCAATCAAAGTATCCAAAATTTCCTTTGCATTCTCAAGACGGCTACTTTTGTTGAATTCTCCGGGGCACAGTTCGTTGAAGAGGATATCGCAAGCTTGAGCATTGTATTGCAGCATCCTCAATTCTTCAGCGGTAGCTTCACGATTCGGTTCTCTCCCATCAAAGAATTCACCTTGCAAGCCAATACACACAATAGCCCAAATGGCGGGGGTTATGTCCAAGAATATGCATTTTCATCTTGTGCTTCCAACTAGCAAAGTTAGTACCATCAAAGTAAGGACCTCTACGGTGGTAATTTCCCTCGCTAGACGCCATACTCTCCTAGGTTGTGAAACCAAGGCTATGATCACCCAAGCTATGGAAATCAAGGCAAATGGAGACCAAAGCTCTGATACCACTTGTAGGATCTAAAATATGTCTAGAGGGGGGTGATACCACTTGTAGGATCCAAAAAAATCTAGCCTTTTCCCAATTTTAAGTCTTGGCAGATTTTAGCAACTTATCACAAGTCAAGCAATCAACCTACACATGCAAATCTAAGAGTATAGCAGCGGAATGTAAATCATTGCATATGAAGGTAAAGGGGAGGAGTTTGGAGGAAGCAAATGCAATGTAGACAAGGAGATTTTTGGCGTGGTTCTGATAGGTGTGATACGTCTCCGTCGTATATACTTTTCCAAACACTTTTGCCCTTGTTTTGGACTCTAACTTGCATGATTTGAATGGAACTAACCCGGACTGACGCTGTTTTCAGCAGAATTACCATGGTGTTATTTATGTGCAGAAACTAAAGTTCTCGAAATGACCTGAAACTTCACGGAACATCTATTCGGAAATAATAAAAAATCCTTGCAAAAGATGAAGGCCAGGGGGCCCACCACCTGTCCACGAGGGTGGGGGGCGCGCCTGCCCCCCTAGGGTGCGCCCCCTACCTCGTGGGCCCCCTGGATCTCCTCTGATCTCAACTCCAACTCTACATATTTGGTTTTGGGGAGAAAAAAAATCAGAGAGAAGGATTCATCGCGTTTTACGATACGGAGCCGCCGCAAAGCCCTAAAACCTCTCGGGGGGCTGATCTGGAGTCCGTTCGGGGCTCCGGAGAGGGGAATCCGTCGCCATCGTCATCAATAACCATCCTCCATCACAAATTTCATGATACTCACCACTGTGCGTGAGTAATTCCATCGTAGGCTTGCTGGACGGTGATGGGTTGGATGGGATTTATCATGTAATCGAGTTAGTTTTGTTAGGGTTTGATCCCTAGTATCCACTATGTTCTGAGATTGATGTTGCTATGACTTTGCTATGCTTCATGCTTGTCAGTAGGGCCCGAGTGCTGATACATCCATTTTGCATCATGCTTTTATATCGATTTTTATTGCATTATGGGTTGTTATTTGACATTATGTCACAATACTTATGGCTATTCTCTATTATTTTACAAGGTTTACATAAGGAAGGAGAATGCCGACAGCTGGAATTCTAGGCTGGAAAAGGAGCAAATATTAGAGACCTATTCTGCACAACTCCAAAAGTTCTGAAACTCCATGGAATACCTTATAATAAATAATGAAAAATCCTCGCCAAAGATGAAGACCAGGGGGCCCACACCCTTTCCACGAGGGTGGGGGGCTCCCCCCCTAGGGCGCGCCCCCTACCTCGTGGGCCCCCTGGTGGCTCTCCGATGACCATCTTCTCCTATATGAAGTCTTTCATCGAGAAAAAAAATAAGAAGCAACCTTTCGGGACGAAACTCCGCTGCCATGAGGCGGAACCTTGGCGGATCCAATCTAGAGCTCCGGAAGAGCTGTTCTGCTGGGGAAACTTCCCTCCCGGAGGGGGAAATCATCACCATCGTCATCACCAACGCTCCTCTCATCGGGAGAGGGCAATCTCCATCAGCACCATCTCATCTCAAAACCCTAGTTCATCTCTTGTATCCAATTCTTGTCTCCAAGCCCGGGATTGGTGCTAGTAGGTTGCTAGTAGTGTTAATTACTCCTTGTAGTTGATGCTAGTTGGTTTAATTTGTGGAAGATCATATGTTCAGATCCTTTATGCATATTATTACCCCTCTGATTATGAACATGAATATGCTTTGTGAGTAGTTACGTTTGTTCCTGAGGACAAGGGAGAATACTTGCTATTAGTAGTCATGTGAATTTGGTATTCGTTCGATATTTTGATGAGATGTATGTTGTCTAGCCTCTAGTGATGTTATGTGAACGTCGACTACATAACACTTCACCATTATTTGGGCCTAGAGGAAGGCATTGGGAAGTAATAAGTAGATGATGGGTTGCTAGAGTGACAGAAACTTAAACCCTAGTTTATGCGTTGCTTCGTAAGGGGAGAATTTGGATCCATATGTTTCATGCTATGGCTAGGTTTACCTTAATACTTTTGTTGTAGTTGTGGATGCTTGCAATAGAGGTTAATCATGAGTGGGATGCTTGTTCAAGTAAGAACAACACCCAAGCACCGGTCCACCCACATGTCAAATTATCAAAGTACCGAACGCGAATCATATGAACGTGATGAAAACTAGCTTGACGATATTCCCATGTGTCCTCGGGAGCGCTTTTCCTTATATAAGAGTTTGTCCAGGCTTGTCCTTTGCTACAAAAGGATTGGGCCACCTTGCTGCACTTTATTTACGTTTGTTACTTGTTTCTCGTTACAAATTATCTTATCACAAAACTATCTGTTACCACTTATTTCAGTACTTGTAGAGAATACCTTGCTGAAAACCGCTTATCATTTCCTTCTGCTCCTCGTTGGGTTCGACACTCTTACTTAACGAAAGGACTACGATAGATCCCCTATACTTGTGGGTCATCAAGACTCTTTTCTGGCGATGTTGTCGGGGAGTGAAGCGCCTTTGGTAGCTGGAATTTGGAAGGAAAAATTTATATAGTGTGCTGAAATTTACTGTCACTTGTTACTATGGAAACTAATCCTTTGAGGGGCTTGTTCAGGGTATCTTCACCTCGACCAGTAGAGCAAAGAGTTGCTCCTCAACCTACTGAACCTATTGAAAATGAAATTCCTTATGAGTATCCTTCGGGTATGATAGAAAAACTGCTAGCTAATCCTTTTACAGGAGATGGAACAAAGCATCCTGATGAACACCTAATATATGTGGATGAAGTTTGTGGACTATTTAAGCTTGCAGGTATACCCGATGATGTTGCTAAGAAGAAGGTCTTCCCTTTATCTTTGAAGGGAGACGCATTAATATGGTATAGGCTATTTGATGATATGAGATCATGGAATTATAGAAGATTGAAATTGGAATTTCATCAAAAGTATTACCCTATGCATCTTGTTCATCGTGATCGCAATTATATATATAATTTTTGGCTCCGCGAAGGAGAAAGTATCGCTCAAGCTTGGGGGAGGCTTAAATCAATGTTATATTCATGCCCCAATCATGAGCTTCCAAGAGAAACAATTCTTCAAAAAATTTATGCTCGGCTTTCTAAAAATAATCGCACCATGCTCGATACTTCTTGTGCTGGCTCTTTTATGATGAAGACTATTGGATTTAGATGGGATTTATTGGATAGAATTAAACGCAACTCTGAAGATTGGGACCTTGACAATGGTAAGGAGTCAGGTATGACACCTAGTTTTGATTGTGTTAAATCTTTTATGGATACCGATATTTTCCGTAAGTTTAGCACTAAATATGGACTTGATTATGAGATAGTAGCTTCTTTCTGTGAATCTTTTGCTACTTATGTTGATCTCCCTAAGGAGAAGTGGTTTAAATATCATCCTCCCATAGAAGTAAAAGTAGCTACACCAATTAAAGTTGAAGAAAAGACTGTCACTTATAATGATCCTATTGTTCCTACTTGTTATGTTGAGAAACCACCTTTCCCTGTTAGGATAAAGGATCATGCGAAAGCTACAACTGTGGTTCGTAAAAGCAATATTAAAACATATACACCTCCTGAGCAAGTTAAAGTAGAACCTAATATTGCTATTGGTAAAGATCTCTTGTCTGATAATATTGATGGGCATGTTATTCAGTTCTGCGGTGAAACTGCTAGGATTGCTAATCCTTGTGCTAAAGATAAACATAGACCTGTGGTAGGCGTGCCTGTTATTTCTATTAAAATAGGACAACATTGTTATCATGGCTTATGTGATATGGGTGCTAGTGCTAGTGTTATACCTTATGACTTGTATAAAGAAATCAAGCATGAAATTGCACCTGCTGAGTTAGAAGATATTAATGTCACAATTAAACTTGCTAATAGAGATAATATTTCAGAAGTGGGAATTGTTAGAGATGTTGAAGTCTTGTGCGGGAAAACTAAATATCCTGCTGATTTTCTTGTTCTTAGTTCCCCACAAAATAGCATTTGTCCCATTATATTTGGTAGACCCTTCTTGAACACTGTTAATGCTAAGATAGACTGCGAAAAGAATGTTGTTACTATTGGCTTGGATGATATGACTCATGAATTTAATTTCTCTAAATTTAGTAAACAACACCGTGAAGAAGAATTGCCTAGTAAGGATGAAATTATTGGTCTTGCTTCTATTGTCGTGCCTCCTAGTGATCCTTTAGAACAATATTTGCTAGACCATCAGAATGATATGTTTATGAATGAAAGAAGGGAAATAGATGAAGTATTCTTTAAACAGGAACCTATTCTGAAACACAATTTGCCTGTTGAAATCCTAGGGGATCCCCCTCCACCTAAGGGTGATCCCGTGTTTGAGCTTAAACCGTTGCCTGATAATCTTAAATATGCTTATCTTGATGAAAAGAAGATATATCCTGTTATTATTAGTGCTAACCTTTCAGAGCATGAAGAAGAAAGATTATTGAAAACTATGAAGAAGCACCATGCTACTATTGTATATACTCTTGATGATCTTAAGGGCATTAGTCCCACTCTATGTCAACATAAAATAAATTTGGAAGCAGATGCCAAACCAGTTCGTGATCCTCAACGACGTCTGAATCCTAAAATGAAAGAAGTGGTAAGAAAAGAAATACTAAAGCTTCTGGAGGCAGGTATAATTTATCCCGTTGCTGATAGTCAGTGGGTAAGTCCTGTTCATTGTGTCCCTAAGAAGGGAGGTATTACTGTTGTTCCTAATGATAAAGATGAATTGATTCCACAAAGCATTATTACAGGTTATAGGATTGTAATTGATTTCTGCAAATTAAATAAGGCTACTAAGAAATATCATTACCCCTTACCTTTTATCGATCAAATGCTAGAAAGATTATGCAAACATACACATTACTGCTTTCTAGATGGTTATTCTGGTTTCTCTCAAATACCTATGTCGGCTAAAGATCAATCAAAGACTACTTTTACATGCCCTTTTGGTACTTTTTCTTATAGACGTATGCCTTTCGGTTTATGTAATGCACCTGCTACCTTTCAAAGATGCATGATGGCTATATTCTCTGACTTTTGTGAAAAGATTTGTGAGGTTTTCATGGACGACTTTTCCGTCTATGGATCTTCTTTTGATGATTGCTTGAGCAATCTTGATCGAGTTTTGCAGAGATGTGAAGAAACTAATCTTGTCTTGAATTGAGAAAAGTGTCGCTTTATGGTTAATGAAGGTATTGTCTTGGGGCATAAAGTTTCTGAAAGAGGTATTGAAGTTGATAAAGCCAAGGTTGATGCTATTGAAAAGATGCCATGTCCCAAGGACATCAAAGGTATAAGAAGTTTCCTTGGTCATGCCGGATTTTATAGGAGGTTCATTAAGGACTTCTCAAAAATTTCTCAGCCTCTGACTAATTTATTACAAAAATATATACCATTTGTCTTTGATGATGATTGTGTAGAAGTATTTGAAATACTTAAGAAAGCATTAGTCTCTGCACCTATTGTTCAGCCACCTGATTGGAATTTACCCTTTGAAATTATGTGTGATGCTAGCGATTATGCTGTAGGTGATGTTCTAGGGCAAAGAGTTGATAAGAAATTAAATGTTATCCATTATGCTAGTAAGACTCTAGACAATGCTCAAAGAAATTATGCTACTACTGAAAAAGAACTTTTAGCAGTTGTATTTGCTTGTGATAAGTTCAGACCTTATATTGTTGATTCTAAAGTAACTATCCACACTGATCATGCTGCCATTAAATATCTTATGGAGAAGAAAGATGCTAAACCTAGACTTATTAGATGGGTTCTCTTGCTACAAGAATTTGATTTGCATATTGTTGATAGAAAAGGAGGTGAGAACCCCGTTGCAGACAACTTATCTAGGTTAGAGAATGTTCTTGATGACCCACTACCTATTGATGATAGCTTTCCTGATGAACAATCAAATGTCATAAGTACTTCTCTTAGTACCCCTTGGTATGCTGATTATGCTAATTACATAGTTGCTAAATTTATACCACCTAGCTTCACATACCAACAAAAGAAAAAGTTCTTCTATGATTTGAGACATTACTTTTGGGATGACCCACATCTTTACAAACAAGGAGTAGATGGTGTTATTAGACGTTGTGTACCTGAGCATGAACAGGAACAGAACCTACGCAAGTGCCACTCCGAAACTTATGGAGGACACCACGCGGGAGATAGAACTGCACATAAGGTATTGCAATACGGTTTTTATTGGCCTATTCTCTTCAAGGATGCCCGTAAGTTTGTCCTATCTTGTGATGAATGTCAAAGAATTGGTAATATTAGTAGACGTCAAGAACTGCCTATGAATTATTCACTTGTTATTGAACCGTTTGATGTTTGGGGCTTTGAGTATATGGGACCTTTTCCTGCCTCTAATGGATATACACATATTTTAGTTGCTATTGATTACATTACTAAGTGGGTAGAAGCTATTCCAACTAGTAGTGCTGATCATAACACTTCTATTAAAATGCTTTAAGAAGTTATTTTTCTGAGGTTTGGACTCCCTAGATATTTAATGACTGATGGTGGTTCACATTTTATTCATGGTGCTTTCCGTAAAATGCTGCTAAATATGACGTCAATCATAGAATTGCATCTTCGTATCACCCACAGTCTAGTGGTCAAGTAGAATTGAGTAATAGAGAACTCAAATTAATTTTGCAAAAGACTGTCAATAGGTCTAGAAAGAATTGATCCAAGAAACTTGATGATGCATTATGGGCCTATAGAACTGCATATAAAAATCCTATGGGTATGTCTCCATATAAAATGGTATATGGAAAAGCATGTCACTTACCTCTCGAACTAGAACATAAGGCATATTGGGCTATTAAAGAGCTCAACTATGATTTCAAACTTGCCGATGAAAAGAGGTTATTTGATATTAGCTCACTTGATGAATGGAGAACCCAAGCTTATGAAAATGCCAAGTTGTTTAAAGAAAAGGTTAAAAGATGGCATGACAAAAGGATACAAAAGCGTGAGTTTAATGTAGGTGATTATGTATTGCTATACAACTCTCGTTTAAGATTTTTTGTAGGAAAACTTCCCTCTAAATGGGAAGGGCCCTATGTTATCGAGGAGGTCTATCATTCTGGTGCCATAAAAATGAACAACTTCAAAGGCACAAATCCGCAGGTGGTAAACGGTCAGAGAATTAAACATTATATCTCAGGTAATCCCATCAATATTGAAACCAATATTATTTAAACCGTAACCCCGGAGGAATACATAAGGGGCACTTTCCAGAACGTTTCAGACTCCGAAAAGGAATAGGTATGTGGTACGCTAAGTAAATCGACTCCAAAACAATTTTTAAGGCAATATTTCTCCGTTTTGGAATATTTAGAAAAATAGAAAATTAAGTAGCAGTCCGGGAAGGACACGAGGGCCCCACGAGGGTGGAGGGCGTGCCCCCTACCTCGTGGGCTCCTCGTGTGCCTTCCGGACTCCGTTTTCTTGCACGATACGTATTTTGGTCAGTAAAAATTCACTATATATTCTCCCGAAGGTTTTGACTCCCGTATCACGCAAATATTCTCTGATTTTGTTTCGAGTTGTTTTTCTGACAGATCTAGATTATCATGACGTCCCCAAGTGCTTCCAAGCACAAGTTCTTCGAGAAGGTCATCAACCCTTACCTCGCGGAGTTGCTGCGACACCCTCAAGCCATTGAGATGCGTGATGGGTTGCTGCACATCCGCGATGCTGAGGGACCAAAGGGAACCGGAAGCGTGGAGACGAGGCTCGAAGCAATGGAGCAACAAGTTTTCAAGTGCCAGGGGATGGTGGAGTGTGGAATCAATGCTAGCCACACGATGCTCGCGGAGTTCACTAACAACTACAAGCCGGATGTCAAGAACACCGATGAGGCCACCTTCAAGCTACATGAGAAGATCGAGCACCTCCAAGCCCAAATCTATGACCTGCAAAACCAAAACTGTGAGTATGAATATAGATTCAAAAGAATGAGTTTGGCTGCAGATTCGAGGATTCCGGAGACTCGACCATCCTTCTATGATGGTGAACCTATGCCTTGGAAGATGGATGACAAGCCCGCATCATCAACAACACATCCACCTTCTTCACCAACCAAGGAGATATAATCACATGGGTATGGGCACTCCCCTTGGCAACCGCCAAGCTTGGGGGAGGTGCCTCGGTATCGTATCACAATCACAACTCCTATCTTTACATTTTTCCTTAGTTCAATCCCATTAGTAGTATTTTGATCTAGTAGAATAAAGTTTATGGCATGATCTAGTTTTGAGTTTTGCCTTATGATCTCTCTATTAATCGAGTCCGTGACCTATATAATAAAGATTATTGTTGAGTCAAGGGCTTGATTTTCTTGCTATGATCTTGGGTGAATAAAAGAAAAGAGAAAAAGAATAAAAATAAACAAAAGTTCATATTGATCTTATTGATAGTAATGACTTCACATAGAAAGAGTGTGATGATTAAAAGTTGTCGGGAGTTGGTTTCATTGCAATTAAGAGGAAGTAATAAGGAAAGATAGGTTTCACATATAAATATACTATTATTGACATCTTTTATGATTGGGAGCACTCATCAAAATATGGCATGCTAAAGAGTTGATGTTGGACAAGGAAGACAACGTAATGGGTTATGTTTTCTTATATCTGAGATAAAGTATGTTGTCATGGATCATCCAACATGTTGAGCTTGCCTTTCCCCCTCATGCTAGCCAAATTCTCAGCACCAAGTAGAGATACTACTTGTGCTTCCAAATACCCTTAAACCAGTTTTGCCATGAGAGTCCACCATATCTACCTATGGATTGAATAAGATCCTTCAAGTAAGTTGTCATCGGTGCAAAGCAATAAAAATTGCTATAAATATGTATGATTAGTGTGGGAGAAATAAGCCTTATACGATCTTGTGATGTGGAAGTAATAAAAGCGACGGACTGCATAGTAAAGGTTCATATCACAAGGGGCAATATAAAGTGACATTCTTTCGCATTAGGATTTTGTGCTTCCAACCATGAAAGCGCATGGAAACCTCTGCTTCCCTCTGCGAAGGGCCTATCTTTTATTATTATCTTCTACCTTATGCAATTGTCATGGTGATCTTCACCTCTCCCTTTTTCATTTTATCCTTTGGCAAGCCAGTGTGTTGGAAAGATCCTGATAGATATATCTAATTGGATGTAGGGGGGCATGAGTTATTATTGTTGACATTACCCTCGAGGTAAAAGGTTGTGGGGCGAAACTATAAGCCCCTATCTTTCTCTGTGTCCGATTAAAACTCCGTAATCACAAGTATTGCGCGAGTGTTAGCAATTATGAAGGATTGATCATAGTTGAGTATGTGGACTTGCTTTTTAGCTCTGACATAGACTCTTTCTGATGTTATGATAAATTGCAATTGCTTCAATGACTAAGGTTATAGTTTGTTGGTTCTCAATAAGGTTTCTGATTCATACTTTTGCATTGTGAATAGATCATCACTTGAACATAAGTAATCATATGACAATATCTATGTATGTTGCTGTTATGAGAATAATCATGATGCCCTAATGTCCGTATTTTATTTTTATCAAAGCCTCTACCTCTAAACATGGGGACATATTTATTGTTATCGGCTTTCGCTTGAGGACAAGCGAGGTCTAAGCTTGGGGGAGTTGATATGTCCATTTTGCATCATGCTTTTATATCGATATTTATTGCATTATGGGCTGTTATTTCACATTATGTCACAATACTTATGGCTATTCTCTGTTATTTACAAGGTTTACATAAGGAGGGAGAATGCCGGCAGCTGGAATTCTGGGCTAGAAAAGGAGCAAATATTAGAGACCTATTCTGCACAACTCCAAAAGTCCTGAAACTCCACGGAATACCTTATAATAAATAATGAAAAATCCTCGCCAAAGATGAAGACCAGGGGGCCCACACCCTTTCCACGAGGGTGGGGGGCGCCCCCCTAGGGCGCGCCCCCTACCTCGTGGGCCCCCTGGTGGCTCTCCGATGACCATCTTCTCCTATATGAAGTCTTTCGTCGAGAAACAAATAAGAAGCAACCTTTCGGGACAAAACTCCGCCACCACGAGGCGGAACCTTGGCGGATCCAATCTAGAGCTCCGGCAGAGCTATTCTACCGGGGAAACTTCCCTACCTGAGGGGGAAATCATCGCCATCGTCATCACCAAGGCTCCTCTCATCGGGAGAGGGCAATCTCCATCAACATCTTCATCAGCACCATCTCATCTCAAAACCCTAGTTCATCTCTTGTATCCAATTCATGTCTCCAAGCCCAGGATTGGTGCTAGTAGGTTGCTAGTAGTGTTAATTACTCCTTGTAGTTGATGCTAGTTGGTTTAATTGGTGGAAGATCATATGTTCAGATCCTTTATGCATATTATTACCCCTCTGATTATGAACATGAATATGCTTTGTGAGTAGTTACATTTGTTCCTGAGGACAAGGGAGAATACTTGCTATTAGTAGTCATGTGAATTTGGTATTCGTTCGATATTTTGATGAGATGTATGTTGTCTAGCCTCTAGTGATGTTATGTGAACGTCGACTACATAACACTTCACCATTATTTGGGCCTAGAGGAAGGCATTGGGAAGTAATAAGTAGATGATGGGTTGCTAGAGTGACAGAATCTTAAACCCTAGTTTATGCGTTGCTTCGTAAGGGGCTGATTTGGATCCATATGTTTCATGCTATGGTTAGGTTTACCTTAATACTTTTGTTGTAGTTGAGGATGCTTGCAATAGAGGTTAATCATAAGTGGATGCTTGTTCAAGTAAGAACAACACCCAAGCACTGGTCCACCCACATGTCAAATTATCAAAGTACCGAACGCGAATCATATGAACATGATGAAAACTAGCTTGACGATATTCCCATGTGTCCTCGGGAGCGCTTTTCCTTATATAAGAGTTTGTCCAGGCTTGTCCTTTGCTACAAAAAGGATTGGGCCACCTTGCTGCACTTTATTTACTTTTGTTACTTGTTTCTCGTTACAAATTATCTTATCACAAAACTATCTGTTACCACTTATTTCAGTACTTGCAGAGAATACCTTGCTGAAAACCGCTTATCATTTCCTTCTGCTCCTCATTGGGTTCGACACTCTTACTTATCGAAAGGACTACGATATATCCACTATACTTGTGGGTCATCAAGTGCCATGATTTCAGATCTAAACCTATTATGTTTTCATCAATATATGAGAGTTCTTGATCCTATCTTGCAAGTCTATAGTCACCTATTATGTGTTATGATCCGTTAACCCCGAAGTGACAATAATCGGGATACTTACTGGTGATGACCGTAGTTTGAGGAGTTCATGTATTCACTATGTGTTAATGCTTTGTTTCGGTACTCTATTAAAAGGAGGCCTTAATATCCCTTAGTTTCCATTAGGACCCCGCTGCCACGGGAGGGTAGGACAAAAGATGTCATGCAAGTAATTTTTTATAAGCACGTATGACTATATTCGGAATACATGCCTACATTACATTGATGAATTGGAGCTAGTTCTGTGTCACCCTAGGTTATGACTGTTACATGATGAAACACGTCCGACATAATTCTCCATCACCGATCCATTGCCTACGAGCTTTCCATATATTGTTCTTCGCCTATTTACTTTTCCGTTGCTACTGCTATCATCACTACAAAATACCAAGAACATGGCTTTTTCTATCATTACCTTTTGCTACCGTTACCACTACTATGATATTACTTTGCTACTAAATATTTTGCTATAGATATTAAGTTTCTAGGTGTGGTTGAATTGACAACTCAGCTGCTAATAGTTGAGAATATTCTTTGGCTCCCCTTGTGTCGAATCAATAAATTTGGGTTGAATACTCTACCCTCGAAAACTGTTGCGATCCCCTATACTTGTGTAACATCCCAAAATTCTAAATTTTGGAATGTTATAATAAATAGATAGGTTGATTGTTTGTTCGATTGTTGTGTGATTGATTGAGTGAAATTCGAAATTTTTTGAAAGTTAAATGAGAGGGAATAAAAGGACTTTCCCAAACTTTCATATTTGCTTTCTGATCTCCATGAATTCAAATTATTATCAAATACAAAACCCTTGAGCGAAGATGATATGACTTCTTCCATTTAAATTAAATGAAAGGGTATTTGAAAAAAATTTCATTTCATTTGGAAATATTTCAATTCATAAACTTCATGCAGCTCAATGATTTTTATGAGAGAAGATAAAATGACTTCTTCAAATTATATGAAATATGAGTTGGGAGTTTCAAAGAATTAAATTCAAAGTTCTTTTGAATTTATTTTCAATTTGGATTTATTTGAGTTTTATTCAAATTATTTTCCTCCAAAAATAAAATATATGGAAATTAGGGTAACATGATTCTCTACAACAAAAAATTGGAGAGAAATAAATTTGAAATCATTTTAATATTTTTAAAATGATTTTTATTGGATTTTATTAGACCAGTAGCACTCTTTGAATTATCTAAATTTGTGTGAATTTTATTTAATGCTAGGAAAATGTTCATCTTGTAGAAAGTCTTTTTCTGAAATTTTGGTATATTATATGCCTATATAAAAAATTTATTTTATTTTGTTATTCGGTTTTCCTTCTGTTTCTATTTTTTTTAAAACTGTACATGCGGCCCATATTTATTTATCGCCTACATGCGCAGTATAGTAGCTTCTGGCGCCCCATTGTTTTTTTCTCTTAAATAGGCTAGGCCCAGCCAGCCCTTTTTTTTCTTTTCTTAGGCCGAATTTTGTAAAAAAAAAACTGCACGGCAGCATGCGCGCGGCCGGCCGAAGGCCTTTGGGCCCATCCGCCTCTTTTCTTCTCTGTTTCGTATATTTTCGTCTACGTTTAGTCCCACATTGCCTAGCCTTTGACCCCTAAGCCTCTTTTCCACCAATAAATATAGACCCATAGAGCCTCCAAAAATCATCCGATTCGGGTTAAATCAATATTTTGGTTTCACTAGATCCATTTAAGAAAAATATTTTTCTCCTCTCCGGCGCGACTTCTGGAAGTTGTCTCCTCCCTCCAAAGTCGTCTTTTCTCTGCCTTATAAAGGTATCTTTCTTTCTTTTTTTCTTCATATACTCACGTAGTTTGTTATTTTTAGACTAATACGATAGAATAATTATATTATCAATTATTCTACGTATTTATATGTTAGACCTTAACCGTTGCTATTTTTTCTTTCGTAAAACAGCTTGGCCCTAATTTTTCAAATAGCCATAACTTTTCACTCGTTTATCCAAATTAGATGAAACCAACGCCTATAGCTTCGTCTTGTTTTCACCTATCCAGTGAACCTGTCACATCTACTTTTTGAAATTTTGAAATTTTGAATTTTGTTCAGATTCATATTCAAACTTCTTTTGATCATATCTTTTTATCCGTAACTCCGTTTCAGTTGATTCTTTTTGCATATCGAAGCTCTTGACCTAAACATTTTGATAAGGCCAAATTCACATAATTTTAGTACTGTTAGAAATTGTTTTATGTTGCAAGAGTTATTTGCTTGGTTTTGATGTTTTCCGAATCGTCTTCTTCGTTCTTTCTGGTCTTTTGAGTGATTGCTTATGTGTGGTTACTATTGCTTGATTATGATAGATTGACCGGAGTGTGACGAGTAGAGCTATCAAGATTTTTGAGTGTGAATCATCTTCATCAACATTGTAGGCAAGTTCACACTTTGATCATACCTCTTTCATACCCAGTTTTTATTGCATTAGATCAAACCTCCAACATTGCATGATTAGGGTCTAATTAAATTGTGGGATGGGAAGTAGTTGAGGTAGTACCTATTACCTGTTTATTATCAAACCCTTGGGAGTTACTATTACGTTATGCTTATAGTGCCATGCTATGCTCGTAGACGTGGATTGGGTTTTGAGAGTATTCATGACAGATGTGAGATTGTCAATTAATGGTTTACTTAAGGTGGCAACTTAAACACACATCTGGGTGGATTGAGGTACCTGGGTATTTCAGGATTGCTTGTCTAGGCACCTGGGTAGACCAAGATTGCCTATTTTTTTGGACCGCCACCTAGGCTCAAAGGGATCATGAGATTATTCATACTAGAAACTTCCGTGTGCAGCCACAAGCTACTATGGGCTCTAGCATAGTTGACTAAGTCGTGCGAACTCTTACAGTGGTAGACTAGCAGATGTAGGGGAAAGTAGGTGTAACGGTCTACCCATCGTAAGGTGCTAGCGCTTCTGAAAGACTATGTCTCGGTCATCCGTTTCTCAAACACCATGTAGTGCGAGAAATCCAACGGAGGAGATCGAGTCTTGTGGGGAAAAGTGCGCAAACCTCTGCAGAGTGTATAAACTAATCATGATTAGTCGTGTCCCCGGTTATGGACATCTTGAGTATCTAGTACCTGGATTATCATGTGAATCTCATCATGTTACTTTAAATTAATTTTTTTGGGTTTTAATGATGTTACTTAATTGGGATTTAGAATGTTGTCAACCATTCTCAATGTTCAACAACCACCATGATAGTTAAATAAAATTTATTCCTTTGTAGTAGGGAAAAATTGGCTTTTCGCAAAAACCTTATAACCCTAGAGCCTTTCCACCAGCCAAATATGCATGTAGTGATAGCCTTTATTCATCATTATCCTCTAGTGCGAATTTGCTAGTACATTCAATGTACTGACCCTTTGTGGCTGCAACGTCTCATGTTGCAGGATTTCTTACGACGAGTAAGTGATATGTTAGGGTTACGATTTCTACACTCAACTTTGCCATTGGTGTTGATGGGAATCCACAACCTTGTTACTTCCGCTATTTGGATTGAGGTAATAGTATTTACGTTACTTATACATGTGATTTACCTCTGTTATAAATCCTCGAGTACTTTGTGTGTCAGCATACCGATCCAGGGATGACACTTAAGCACAGAGACTTGATCCATTCGGTTCGGGTCGCTACAAGATGGTATCAGAGCACATGTTGACTGTAGGACGTGACCCTAGAAACTGGAAAGCCCATAGAAAAGATTTTTCTCTACAACTTTCCCTTTCAAAAAGACCTTTTACCTCTCTTCTCTTCTGAGCTTATTCAAATATTCCCTTTTAGTGAGACCATACCCCCTTTTTTCCTTTTGACCACACGAAGATTCGACTGATGAGACCACTCCAAGAAGTACAAGATATCAGACAACTAAGACCACTTCGGAATGAAGAGTATTTTCCGTGCATCTGAATAATGGAAACTACAACGGTTGAAGACCGAAGACAAGTAGAATTTGAAGGCTCTGAAGAATTCCCAGATTTGTATGACCTAGGAAGGCTACCCTTATGGAACTTGGCAGACTATGGAAGTTGTCAATACCCGAGATCAAGGTGTATCGGAGAAAGACTGAAACAAGGAGCATGAGAACTCGAAGTTTTGTCAATAGGACCCTAAGGCAGGAGATATCAACTACGGAGAGATAGCTCATGGAAATGACAAGAGCAGAAACATGACTATCGATGGTATTATCGCCCGCTGATGCTATTGTCACCGTGGTGAGTTCAGGATGCATTTCTTCAGAATGGATTTGATGGAAGAAGGCTGACGGAGCACCTATTAGTAAGATGAAGTTTTAACCTTAGCCGGTGTATCACCAGGATTTGGAGTACTACATCAAGAAGTTTAAGGTGGAGCTCCATGAAGCCGTATTAGACAAGGAAGTATTTCGTGAAGAACTCAGGAACCAAAAGCTGAAAGTAGCCAAGATGGAGGAGCTACAACCTCGAGATACCGGAGATTTGTCAGGAACTGAAGGACAGTAGGACTATGGTTCATGCGAAGGATGTTGAAACCAGAGGTTTGGAACGCAACTCCAGAATATTAAAGGACGTCATGAGAGACTTCGCGTCAACAGAGTTGATCTGGCAAAAGAACTTGAGAAAGACAAGCATGATCGGAAGAAGCCATTGGAGGCATGAACAAGGCTTGAAGAGTTTGGAGACGTTGAAGATTTATTGACCTTTAGAAGACCAAACCCAAGTTATATCCCTATGTTAGATGCGACGATTGTGAGCTGTCATTTGTTTGATGTTTTTTTTGACAGCCACAATAAAAAATCCGTCTTTTCAAAACTGTTGTTTGCATTGTGTGAATCCCTCTCTATCTCTCTTATCTCACCCCAAACCCATGGACCCTATAGAGGATGAATGAAGATGAGCTTATATTTTCTGGACCGATGAGTCAATTGGAGACGGACCAATGGATTCAGAACATGGAGGATCACATGAAGAATAAACTTATAGTCGGAAAGGATATGACCCAGCATGATCTTCAGTGCTTTGAAAGAGGTGCTGCTACTTGGTGGAGGATGTACCAAACCATCAATGGATGGCAAGGAGTAACCACTTGGAAAGAATTTAAGTTGACTATGCCAAAGCCTTGGCTTGTGTCCCAGAAGTTGAAGCCTTATGGAAAGGATATGAAGAAACCTTGTGCATGCAAGATTTGTGGAGGAATATGACACACTCATAAAGAACACAAGGATGAATGCCCTAGTTGTGAAGGAAGTCGCCCAGTTGAAGAATGCCCAACTAGGCAGATTACTTGTTTCTTGTGTGAAGGGACTACCCACTACCCTGCTCAGTGTCACATTTACCCCATGGTACAACGAACCATCCAGCAGAAGAAAGAAGTAATGAAAGGAGCCCTTATGGAAATTTTAGAAGAACCCGTGATGAAGGAAGATATGGAGGACACACCTAAAGAAGACCCGAGTAAACCCTGCACTAAGTCTTGCTATTCATGTGGATAAGAAGGACACATCTCCCAAAATTGTTTGAACGGGGATCTAGTAGAATTCCCGATAGAGGAAGTAGAGTACGACCCACAGGAAATAGAAGCCCTGATTGGAATGGAAAAGTCCAGGAAGAGAAACCGATTGGAGCCCAGGAGGGACCTGAGTCATATCACCTGTTATGCCATGTCTTTATTTATGGTTTAGGTAAATTGAACTGGGTATAATTTGAACCTCAACCTTCATTGCAAGCTTATGACCAGATATCCTACTGATGTATATGGACTATCATGGTATTATTGTTAATTTGACCATGTGCTCTACTTTGCTTTTTGACAGGCTGCCGGTAAGTCTGCTCCCACAACTGGAGGATTGAAGAAGCCTCACCGTTACCGCCCTGGAACTGTTGCTCTTCGGTGTGTAAAATCTTCCAACCTATTCTAGCATGTGTTATAGTTTTGTTTTGAAGTATTCTCAAATGAGTAAATTTTGTGCTTGACTTTGCAGTGAGATCCGCAAGTACCAGAAGAGCACGGAGCTGCTCATCAGGAAGCTTCCATTCCAGAGGCTTGTTAGGGAGATTGCCCAGGACTTCAAGGTGATCAATAAACTTGTGCACTACATTGTGATGCTCCTGTTGTGTCAACTCTTATAGTATGATGAATCAAGTAAACTAAAAGCACCATCCTATTCTGTCTGTGCAGACTGACCTCCGCTTCCAGAGCCATGCGGTGCTGGCCCTTCAGGAGGCTGCAGAGGCCTACCTGGTGGGTCTCTTCGAGGATCCGTGGCGAGAGGGCTTAAGGTGCTTGCTTTGCCTATGGGAATGTCTCTGGCGGGCATCTGTGTCTGCTTTTGCTGCTGTTTTTAGTGATTGTTTGGAACTGCTAGCTCTAATTTAACATACTTCTCGTTCCCCTGTTTCTGCTGTCAGTATTCCCATGGCAATTTAGGTAACTATAGTAATACTGTTCAAGAAACATCATTGCATTACAAGTTGGGTTTGAATCTACTTGTGAGCAACTGGGTGCGCCCATTCTAGAAATATGATATGTAGATTTGCTTCACAGAACTGATGATGATGCACGTATTTGGAACAGTCCAGTCCATTCTCACAACCAATTAAGTCCAGAGCTCACACCTCTCTGTTGATGATGCACGTACATTCCAGTTAAAGAATAACACATGATTAATTAATTATTGGGCTCTTCTAGCCGTGCTTCTTACTCTAGGTTCCAAGTAGAGATTCCTATGTACATATACTTGCTTTGCTGCCGATTCCTGACTCTGTCTGTCTGTTTTGGAACTGTAAAACGCAGTGATGCCAAACATCGCCTCTGCTTCAACTGATTAATTTTCTGCGTGCCAAACAGAGCCTGTGATGTTATCAAAATATTTGCTACTCTTAATGGGTTTATCCCACTTGATGATCTTAACCACCAAGATCTCTGAGGCTCTTATTTCTAGTCTAATGTTATCAGTACAATACATCCGCTGTTTGCATGATAGATACATATATGTGACATCAATTTGTCGTTGGATATTGCTGGAAACTAGCTATGTCACAACAATTTCTTGGTTGTCTAGTTTGTTATGTCACATCAATTATATGCTTTTTCTAAGATTGTGTTTTAGCTACTGCCACTTTGAGCTGTTGTAGATTTTAGTTATCAATTACAACAAAGCATTCTTACATTCGAGACTTGATCTTACTACTAAATAGCACCCCCTGTTGTTGTTGTTATTCACCCTATCCTTGCTGTTCTGTTTTCTTGTTGGCAGATATTTTGAGTAAATTCAAGACGAAAGATGTTCAAAGAAGCTCCAAGACATTCTTATATAGCAAGTTATGTAATAATAGATGGGTTATCTGGGAATTTAATGTATCTTCTCTCTGTTTGTGAATGAAATAGTAATTATGTATGTGATTTAATGTATCTTCTCTCTGTGAATTTCATGTATGTTTTAGAATTACAATTCCTGTTTCATATGAAATAGTAATTATGTATGTGATTTGAAAATGTGTGCAATGAAAACATGACTCATGCGACCCACTTATCAAAATAATTTGAGCACATTTGAAATTTCTGATGTGTGGGACCAGTGTATGATATTATGATATTTGGGACAAATGTAAAACAGTGGAAAATAAAATAGCAAAAAGTAAAAGATCATACGCTGTAAAAGGCCGCATCTAGAAATAAAAAGGCCAAATTGTTGGGCCAGGCCCATGTAGCTAGAGAAAATTAATAGAGAAAATATACAGTAAAAAGGCCGAATTGTTGGGCTAGGCCCATGTAGAAAACCGAATTGGACCGGGCTGAATCTTGTGCCACATCAGCTTGCCACGCTGGATGCCTACGTGGCCTGGGGAGGTTGCTAGTGACCAAAACGCCACAGTAGACGTATTTTGGTCATAAACGTCTTCGACCATTCCATAAGAAAGGTCGCTAATGTCAGTTTATGACGGCCAGCTTTTGACCTTATGTTTTTGGTCACAAAAAGGTCACAAATGAAAATTTGTGACCATTCAGTGACCAATATTGGTGGTCACAAGTTGACATATTTCTTGCAGTGGATGACGGCGGATCGGGCCCGTTGAGGACGACGGGGACACCTCGGCGGCCACCTCGCCGGCTCGGGCGAAAAGGCTGTGATAAACCTCTTTTTGTCCATTAGCTACTCGAGCTCCCCTGCACACAGGCAGAGGTTGAGGATGGAGGTACCGGCGATGGCGGCGACCTACCAATGGTTTGAGGGTTGTGTGTGTTTGTGTGAGCGGAGGTTGTGTTTGAGGAAATACTGCGGCAACTGAAAATTTTACTAGGCAGGAGTAACAAGGCAGGGCTACTGAAAATTTGGATCAAGGGAGAGCAAATATTTTTGAGATTGCGAGGGATGCGTAGGCAGGAGTAAAATGTTGGGGCTACTGAAAATTTGAATCAAGGGACTGAAGCAGAGCGGGAGTAACATACATCGCACATGGTCCGCACATACTAATCGTGTGCTATCAAACATTAAAACCTTCCAAGCGGTAGATATTTTCGAGATTGCGAGGGATGCACATGCGGGAGTTTGGGGGGAGCGAGCTAGTGTGCTTGACACGCCGGCTGTGGACTGTAGCCGACACACCTTCTCGCGTAAGCCATAGGCGTACTATACACTGACGGTGCTCCAAGATATTTTGTACTACATCTCACACGGTAGGTGAGAATAAACTGTGTGGGATCTACTTGATTTGAATTACAAAATGGGGTCATAGCGGCAATGGACGGTGTTTGAATTGCTAGATCGTTTATCTGCAGTGAACATGCAACTGTATGTGTGTCGTAAAAGAATTGGAATTATCCAGGGTTCGTTTGTACATTTCATACATTAAACTGGCTTTCTTGCCATTTCAGGTGCACAATTCAAAATTAAACTACATGCACATGCTCCGGTGCATACAAATTGGCCAAAAAATCAAATATGTGTCCTTCATTGCATGCTTAGGTCCCATGGAAGAAATGGGAATGAATTTTTCAAGGTTCGTTTGGCCTTTTTATACATTAACTAGGTTTTCTAGGCATTTTATGTGCATAATTCAAATTAGAACTACAAGAACATGCTCCAATGCAATAATGTTGGTTGAAAAATCACATGTGTGTCCTTGGGTGAATTTCTAGATCCCTTGAAAGAGATGGGAATGAATTTCAAACACCAGGGCACTGTTGATTGCCGGCAAAAAATTGAGATACCTAGTTTTTAAATTCTGGTAAATCCAAAACTCGTCTGAAATTCATGAAACTTAGCATGCTATCATGGAGCGGCATCAACATGCCATGGTGAAAATTTTGTCCCATTTGGGGTAGGTTTGGGTATAAGCTTCTAACAAACTAGAGCTTCTCACAACAAGCATGATGGTTTCGATAGGGAAAGTACCACCTTTGGGGACGGGACAATATCCGTTGCCTCTTATTTCTTTCAAAAAAATTGTAGTGTCAACATAGAACAACAGGAGTCTTGTGTTAAATCTTGGAATTTTTCGTGGTTCGTTTGGCATTTTTTATACATTAACTGGGTTTTCTATGCATTTTATGTGCATAATTCAAATTTGAACTACAAGCACATGCTCCAATGCACTAAGGTTAGTTGAAAAATCTAATATGTGTCCTTGGGTGAATTTCTAGGTCCCATGCAAGAGATGGGAATGAAATTCAAAGACCAGGGCACTGTTGATTGCCGACAAAACGTTGAGACGCCTGGTTTTTAAATTCTAGTAAATCCAAAACTCACCCGAAATTCGTGAAACTTGGCATGCTATAATGGAGCGGCATGAACATGCCGTGTTAAAATATTTGTCCCATTTGGGGCAGGTTTGGGTATATGCTTCTCACAAACCAGAGCTTCTCACAACAAGCATGATGGTTTCGGTAGGGAATGTCCCACCTTTGGGGACGAAATGATATCCATTGCCTCTTATTTTTTTCAAAAAATTTCTCGTGTCAACATAGAACAACAGGAGTGTTGTGTCAATTTTTGGGATTTTTGGGGTTTGTTTGGACATTTTTATGCATAAACCGAGTTTTCAATGCATTTATGTGCATAGTTCAAATTTGAACCACATGCACATGTTGCAGTGCATATAAATTGGTTGAAAAATCAAATCTGTGTCCTTGGGTGCATGCTTAGGTCCCATGCAAGAAATGGGAATGTGGTTCAAACACCAGGGCACTGTTGATTGCTGGCAAAACATTGAGATGCCTCGTTTTTATATTCTGCTAAATCCAAAACTTGTCTGAAATTCATGAAACTTGGCATGCTTTCATGGAGCGGCATCAACATGTTGTGGTAAAAAAAATTTCCCGTTTGGGGCAGGTTTGGGTATATGCTTCTCACAAACCAGAGCTTCTCACAGCAAGCATCATGGTTTCTGTAGGGAACGTCCCACCTTTGGGGACGAAACGATATCCACTTCCTCTTATTGCTTCCAAAAAATTTCTTGTGTCAACATCGAATAACAGGAGTGTTGTGTCAATTTTTGTGATTTTTTGGGTTTCTTTTGGACATTTTTATGCATTAACTTAGTTTTCAATGCATTTTATGTGCATAATTCAAATTTCAACTACATGCACATGCTCCAGTGCATATAAATTGGTTGAAAAATCAAATTTGTGTCCTTGGGTGCATATTAGGTCCCATGCAAGAAATGGGAATGATTTTCAAACACCAGGGCACCGTTGATTGCCGACAAAACATTGAGATGCCTGGTTTTTAAATTCTAGTAAATCCAAAACTTGTCTGAAATTCATGAAACTTCGCATGCTATCATGGAACGGCACACGACATGATGTGGTATTTTTCGTGTCCATTTTGAGAGAAGGTGTACTCGAATACTGACAGCAAACAAAGGAATTTTGAAAAAAATAGCTGTGACTTTAATATCTCAAACGTTTGCATTATTCAAACCATGTGTGTTCTGTTAACCATTCACGTGACGCCACACGTCTTGGTTTTAATGGCTGTAGGAGGTGCCGTGCGGACAGCTGCTTGACCTTGACTGAACAGGAGGCGTGCGAGCGTAGTCCGGTGCGTAGGCTGACCGAGAGTCGTGCAGGCTGTCCTGCAATGCGCAGGCTCACTGGGAAGAGATCCCTTTGACTTCCATGGCCGCCCGCCTTCCTCTCCACTAATGGTGCAAGAGCCACTGTTTAATAAGGGCGGCCTTACTGTTTGCCTCCTATTCCCCTCCCTAGTACGTCTCCAACATATCTATAATTTTTGATTGTTCCATGCTATTATGTTGTCAATCTTGGATGTTTGATATGCATTTATATGGTTTTTGGGACTAACCTATTAACCTAGAGCCCAGTGCCAGTTTTTTTTCCTTGTTTTTGAGTATCGCGGAAAAGGAAAATCAAACGGAGTCCAATTGACCTGAAATTTTCCGAAGATCGTTTTTGGACCAGAAGAAGCCCACGGAGTACCGGAGATGGGCCAGAAGAGTCCCGAGGCCACCACGAAAGGTGGGGGCTAGACCCTACCACCCTGGGCGCGCCCCCTACCTCGTGGAAGCCTTGGGGACCCCCCTTACTTGTTCCCTACTCCGACACCTCTTATATAACCCCAAACCTCCAGAAAATAACCTAGATCGGGAGTTCTGCCCCTGCAAGCCTCCATAGCCACCGAAAATAAATCTAGACCTGTTCCGGCACCCTGCCATAGGGGGGAATCCCTCTCCGATGGCCATCTTCATCATCCTGGCGCTCTCCATGACGAGGAGGGAGTAGTTCACCCTCGTAGCTGAGGGTATGTACCAGTAGCTATGTGTTTGATCTCTCTCTCTCTCTCTCTTGTTCTTGAGTCGGCACGATCTTGATGTATCACAAGCTTTGCTATTATAGTTGGATCTTATGATGTTTCTGCCCCTCTAATCTCTTGTGATGAATTGAGTTTTCCCTTTGAAGTTACCTTATCAGATTGAGTCTTTAAGGATTTGGGAACACTTGATGTATGTCTTGCATGTGCTTATTTGTGGTGACAATGGGATATCACGTGATCCACTTGATGTATGTTTTGGTGATCAACTTGCGAGTTCAGTGACCTCGTGAACTTATGCATAGGGGTTGGCACACGTTTTCATCTTGACTCTCCGGTAGAAACTTTGGGACACTCTTTGAAGTTCTTTGTGTTGGTTGAATAGATGAATTTGAGATTGTGTGATGCATATCGTATAAGCATACCCATGGATACTTGAGGTGACATTGGAGTATCAAGGTGACATTAGGGTTTTGGTTGATTTGTGTCTTAAGGTGTTATTCTAGTACGAACTCTTTAATAGATCGATCAGAAAGAATAACTTTGAGGTGGTTTTGTACCCTACAATAATCTCTTCATTTGTTCTCCGCTATTAGTGACTTTGGAGTGACTCTTTGTTGCATGTTGTGGGATAGTTATATGATCCAATTATGTTATTATTGTTGAGAGAACTTGCACTAGTGGAAGTATGAACCCTAGGCCTTGTTTCCTAGCATTGCAATACCGTTTACGCTCACTTTTACCACTTGCTACCTTGCTGTTTTTATATTTTAAGATTGCAAAAACCTATATCTACCATCCATATTGCACTTGTATCACCATTTCTTCGCGGCACTAGTGCACCTATACAATTTACCATTGTATTGGGTGTGTTGGGGACACAGGAGACTCTTTGTTATTTGGTTGCGGGGTTGTTTGAGGGAGACCATCTTCATCCTACGCCTCCCACGGATTGATAAACCTTAGTTCATCCACTTGAGGGAAATTTGCTACTGTCCTACAAATCTCCACACTTGGAGGCCCAACAACGTCTACAAGGAGAAGGTTGTGTAGTAGACATCACCCCCCCCCCCCCCCCCCCCGCAAACTTCCATCGGCATGGCGCAGAATGATCATCTACCACTAGTCTTCAAGTTTGGTGAAGTCGACTCCAAGCCGGAGGAGATAGAAAATAAGGAGGAATGGGGCCTCATCGACATGGCCCAGAATGAGCTGGCCACGACGGTTGCTGCCGCCGCTCCTGTCCCAGCTCCCATCTCCGCGCCCACGCCAGCGACCATCCCCATAGCATTGACGGGCTGGTCGCCGAGCACTATCGCAGAGCTGGAAGCCGCGGGCATCAGGGAGGTCTCCGCAGACCCGTGTGAGCTCATCTACATGCCAGCGCCAACGCCCGTGCCCGTGCCCGCCCCTCAACCCACCGTGGCGCCGACCTCCATGCGTTTGGCTGCACTCGTCGTGCCCGTGCACACCCCTCCACCCACCGCGGCGCTGGTCCCCGTGCGTTTGGCTCCACCTGCCATGCCCGTGCCCATGCGCGCCCCCCCTCAGCGGCATGGGACGCTGCCGTCGACCGCTACCTCTCAGCGGCGCCAGTTGCCATCCTCCCACGCCCCGCCCGTCGATCGCGCGACGACATGATGTTTGATTTTCAAGTGAAGAACATTTTGTGCTACCTTGAAGACTTCAACAACGGCGTCCCAGAGGACGACACCGATAATGATGGCGTGGCATGTCGCCTCCGTCGCCGACGGGAATAGTTTTTTTGGTGTTTAATACTGTATCTCGAATTCTCGATCATATGAATATAAATTCGCAGTGTGACTGAATGAATGATATGGTTTGAACGAACTTGCGTTTTTCTCTCTTAATGTACAGACTTATCAAATGATTTTCTTTTGAAAAAAATATCAACAGTTTTTAAATATTAAACACTCATCGCAAACATTTTAGTTAGAACACCCATATGCAAACCGACAGCTTCCCAGGAAGTTAAGGGAAAATGTGCCGAGCAGGATTTATGCATCCCTTCAACGCAAACGGTTGTTTTGCATGACGCGTGTGCAAACACGTACAAAAAATTGGGTAAGATTGGCATATCTGTCATTTTGGGTATGATGCCATTTCTCAAACTGGAAAGATTGACATTTGTTTATCTAGTAACATTGCCATTTTGCAACCTTGTTACACTGCGATTTGTCAAAATATGCAGCTACAAATCACTAGCACTATCTAATTTTTGCAACTAAAATCACTATCACTGTTCATATGGACACCACTAGCAGGCGTGAGTTCATGGACGCATATGCAAATGTACCATTGATTACATACAACAAGTCATCAACCCACAACGACAATGAGGATACACATTGGATTATAGATCATTTCCAACAAAACATTCTAGTAAAGTTTTTCTCACACAACAAATAACAAAGCGATGAAATGAACTTCAGCTCAACCACTCATCGGTGTTGGAAACGCTTGCTTTGAACCAGAAGTGATTCTCTGGGAAGGGGCAGCTACTGTCAATCTCGAGACCAACGCAAGACTGATCATCGAGGCTGAAGCGGCCTATGTCAGGACCCATATTGGGACGGTAGGGAAGCATAGTAATGTCTGAGGTATAGATACAGTTGCTTCTCATAAATGGTAGTAACGTTGTGTCAACAACAACAACTAGATCGCCTTCCACCATCATTGGATAGTTTTGTCCAAGCAAGAGCGAGTTTCCTCCAAGACTTTCAATACTGGACCAGGGAGACGGTGTTGGCGCTAGTACACTAGTATCCATCCCGAATAGCCTGCAAGGGATGTTGGAATAGGTTCGGAGAGTGGGACCATACGAGATAGCACCTGCTTAGTAACATCAGCAGTGCCCCGTATACAGAAAAGAAGAGGTGATCCATCAGAATAAGTTGCCAGGCGCCATGGAGTATATGGGTCCTACTCGTCCTCATGCTCGTGAATACAATTTTGGTGGTGGAATGTTCACAGGACCTTGGAAACACAAGAAGGTTAATTAGTAAAGGGAAACTAGCTAACCCGCATGCATGTGGATGAAACAATTATAATTACGGTGGAAGACACACGTACCAAAATCACGAGGATTCCATGCAAAAACAGTGCCATGAGTGGTGGTAGCAAATATAAGGCCCTCGTATGAATTGCATCCCAGTACTCATCCGTGTATAAAAACTGGTTTTTGAGCAATATCCATTGTGTCGAACCATGAAGGACGGAAACAAGCTTGTCGAAGATAGCGACAACATAAGCATTCCTATAACCCCAAGAGCGGTTGGGAACTCGACAAATTGCTATCTTCCGTAGATGACAGTCAGCATGATCATATTTGAACTCACGTAGAATATCGGTGTACTCAACCTCTAGGCAGTCGTCTGAGATTTTTTGAAGTGGAACCCGGTGACGAGTGTACACATTCACAAGTTCCCACTCGCAGTTGTACCCAATATAAACAACCCAATCTCCATTTGCGCTTGCCCAAGCCTTGCCCTCAAGCGATGCCATCTTAACATCATACGTATCATTATCAAGCGGCATCAACTTACACAAGGTGAGGCTTCCCTCGTCCCCGCGCCAGTAAGCAGGGTCATGGCGAAGAAGATAGGGGAGATCAAACCGCTCCTAGACCCTTGGGGTCCTTGTAATGATGTTATTAGTTGAGTCGAGAATGGTCTTGAACGAACCTTCCATGCTAGCCGAGGTGATGACATCACACCGATCAATTAGTTCCTCCACCGCGTCATCATTCAGATCGGGGCAAGAATAACGGGGTCGTTTCCGGCTTGTTCCCTCCATGGAGAAGACGATCTAACAATGGCAGAAGGAAGGGTGAAGGAAAATGGAGGAGGGAGGAAGAGCTAGCGTGCGATAGCAGTTCCAAATCGAGAGGGAAAGACGAATAGTTGGTGGACAGTTGCCACGGTACACGAAGAGGCGCATGGGGAGCGAGCGGTTGCCACAGAGGTCATGTCGGTGTCAAAACCGACGGATCTCGGGTAGGGGGTCCCGAACTGTGCGTCGAAGGCGGATGGTAACAGGAGGCAAGGGACACGATGTTTTACCCAGGTTCGGGCCCTCTTGATGGAGGTAAAACCCTACGTCCAGCTCGATTTATTCTTGATGATATGGGTATTACAAGAGTTGATCTACCGCAAGATCGGAGAGGCTAAACCGTAGAAGCTAGCCTATGGTATGATTGTATGTTGTCCTACAGACTAAACCCTCCAGTTTATATAGACACCAGAGAGCGTTATGGTTACACAAGGTCGGTTACCAAGGAGGAGATATACATATCCGTATTGCCTAGCTTTCCTTCCACGCCAAGTAGAGTCCCATCCGGACACGAGACGAAGTCTTCAATCTTGTATCTTCATAGTCCAATAGTCCGGCCAAAGGATATAGTCCGGCTGTCCGGAGACCCCCTAATCCAGGACTCCCTCAGTAGCCCCTGAACCAGGCTTCAATTACGATGAGTCTGGCGCGCAGTATTTTCTTCGGCATTGCAAGGCGGGTTCCTCCTCCGAATACACCACCGAAGAATTTGAATACAAGGATAGTGTCCGACCCTGCAAAATAAGTTCCACATACCACCGTAGAGAGAATAATATTTCCACAAATCTAATTTGCTAACTTGTTTTGGCAACACGACAGTATGCCATGGCCCGGTGATTATTCAAACCGTTTCCTTTAACTAGCCCCGCACATAACATGAGGCAGTTTTTTGACACGTGTTGTCAAAGCAGAGATCATGTCCCCCTAATTATGGGATTCTCATCAATATGGGTGTGGGTAACCCAACCGCATCATCGATTACGGCACTTGGGGGATAAGCGAGTTTTACCAGGCTAGTGGTGGCACATAGTTTTCTACCCACACCTTCTTCCCCCTTGCTCATCCACTCTTGCGCACTCGAGCTCCAACGCCCAAGCCCACATCCTTCCCCTCAACCTTCTCCAATCATGTCCGGAGCGGGAGGCAAATGGATGGCTTCCTTCGTTATGGAGGGACATATCAAGAAGCTGCGCGGAGCCGGATACTTGGCCGCGAATATCGCGCATCGGCTGCCCACTGCGAGGTAGATCGTCCCTACCCCAGAACCTCACGAGAGGGTAGTTTTCCTCCACCACTTCCTCCGTGGACTGGGGTTTCCCCTCCATCCATTCGTCTGTGGTCTCATGTTCTACTACAGTCTGGACTTCCATGATCTGGCCCCGAACTTCGTCCTCAACATTTCGGCGTTCATCGTCGTGTGTGAGGCTTTCCTCCGCATCCGGCCCCACTTCGGCCTGTGGTTAAAGACCTTCAATATCAAGCCGAAGGTGGTGGGGGGCCAACAAGAAGAATGCGGCAGAGCCATGGTGGGCAAGATGCCCAACGTTATATGGCTTGAAGGCTCCTTCGTGGAGACCATAAATGGGTGGCAATCGGCGTGGTTCTACATCACCGAGCCGCGAGATGCCAAATGGGTGGCCGCCCCTAAGTTCCGATCAGGAGTCCCCACGCGGCTCACTTCCTGGAAAGAGAAGGGCATGTCTTGGGGCCCATCAGTGGAGCTGGACGGACTCCAGAAATGTATCCGGAATATGGCAGGCAAGAATCTTAAGCTTGTCAACATAGCCCAGGTCATGCTCATCCGTCGGATCCTCCCGTGCCAACAACGGGACTTCAACTTGTGGGAGTTCGACCCAGCCCAGCACCAGACTCTAAGCGAGCTCTTCGACACGATGCACAAGGACGTTTGGAAGGTGCTGTTCAAGGGCGCCGAGGTCCCTCCCTCCCTCACCGAGGACCGCGGGCTAAGCGCGAAGCGCCGAGCGCATTCGGTGAGTCCTATACATCCGGTAGCATATTTTATTTCCCCTAGCTTAATCATGTGCGGGGTCTGATCTCCATGCCTTTGACAGGACTGGGTGGAGACATCGGGGCAGATTAACTGTCCAGCCCCTCTGCCCAAAGATACTGCGGACGCTCTCCTTACGGAGATGCTAACTCCGGCCCCTTATAAGGTGCTGGAGAAGAGCAAGAAGGCCAAGGGAACCCGAAAGAGTTCCCGATGCTAGGTGTTATCGGACTCATCGTTCGATAAATCTGCGATACACTCCTCCCCCGAAGACGAGGAGGAAGAAGAAGATGCTCCCCCTTCAGTTGGGGGAGACAAGAAAAGGAAGGCCGCCTGAGGGAGTCCTGGATTAGGGGGTCTCCGGACAGCCGGACTATATCCTTTGGCCAGACTGTTAGACTATGAGGATACAAGATTGAAGACTTCGTCTCGTGTCCAGATGGGACTCTACTTGGCGTGGAAGGCAAGCTAGGAAATACGGATATGGATATCTCCTCCTTTGTAACCGACCTTGTGTAACCCTAACCCTCTCCGGTGTCTATATAAACCGGAGAATTTTAGTCCGTAGGACACAACAACTAGAACATACAATCATACCATAGGCTAGCTTCTAGGGTTTAGCCTCTCTGATCTCGTGGTAGATCTACTCTTGTACTACCCATATCATCAATATTAATCAAGCAGGACATAGGGTTTTACCTCCATCAAGAGGGCCCGAACCTGGGTAAAACATTGTGTCCCCTGCCTCCTGTTACTGTCCGGCCTAGACGCACAGTTTGGGACCCCCTACCCGAGATCCGCCGGTTTTGACACCAACACCGCCCCAACCGGGGGGGCGAAGGGTCCAAGAAGGGAAGGACCCTCCTTCCGGACTACTCCACCACCGTCGCCGAAGGCGAAGACGAGTGGCTGCTCAGGGCCAAGCCCCTGGCGAAGTCGTAAGTATCCGGGTGCCAGAGTAGTTCATAGCATACCTTTGTCGCACCGCTTCTCCTAACGCCGAATTATGATTATGCAGCCCGCCACGAGCCCATATCGATGTATTGTCGGACGGCTCCCTGGGCTCGTCGGATATGGATAGCTATCCACTTCCGACCGCCACCTTCCCTTGCCCTACGGACAACGCCGAGGTATTGTCTCAAGAGGCATCGGGTCGAGGGGAGACAGTCCCGGAGGCGCCTCAAGGCGACCTTACGGACTCCGGGAGCAGAGGGAAGAAGGCCCCCGAGGGTTCCGAGTTTGGCCCTCAGCGGAACACCGCGCCGGAACCTCCAGTGGTTCCAGACTCGGGCAGGCGGCCTCCTTCCAAGAGGGGCAAGACGCCTGTGCCGGTGACCTCTGTCAATCCAGAGGCACCGGACAATCTGATGGGAGCGCTTCACAGCGCTTCCATCGACGAGGAGCACCACACTATTATGAGCGCGGTGGTCCAGAAGGTTCAGTCCGCCAAGAGCGGACTGACTGAAGCCTGTGCTAGCCTTCTAACAGGCTTTGAGGTAAGTGTTTGAAATATGGCAAACATATTACCGCATAGACAGTAGCCCCTGATGCTCTGTTCGGTGTTCACAAAGAAAAGCCGAATAGAGGTTCAAAAAATATCGTAGGAGTCTAATATAAGTATGTCAATATGCGTATGCAGGCTTCGCTGCTGGCATCTTCCGCACTGACTACGGAGGTCGCCGCACTGAAGCAGGACCTTAAAGGGTCCAAGGACGAGCTCGGCCTTGCCAAGAGGCAGCTCGAGGAGAACAAAGGTAAGTAGTACCTAGTCTATGGATATGTATAAAAAGAATGCGATTGCAAAATGACAGGATCATCATAAATTTGCCAGGGGCCACGACCGAGGTGGCGACCCTGAAGCAAGCGCTATCCGAGGCCGAAAACAAAGCTGCCAAGGAGCACACCAAGCGGAAAACAAAACGAAGCACGAGGCGTTGGAGCTTGACTTGAAGACGCGAGAGTTTGAGCTTGCCGTGGCCCTTGAGAGCGCAAAGAGTGCCAAGGCCGAAGCCCACAAGGCCCTCCAGGAGATTGACACGATGAAGAAAATAGCGGCGGGTAAGGCATTCTATATGCAAAGCAAGCATGTGAAAGTAAATTACCTATTACTTACCCGAATCAGGAACTCTCCAGGAGCATTCACAGATTTGCCCCGCAGCGTGTCGGATGCCACATAGTTTTACCAGGCCGAGGAGGTAAGCTCAATGGAGAAGCTGTTCTGGTCTCAGTATACTGCGACCGAACACCCGGTGCCTATGAGCGACCAGCTAAAGCAGTTGGTCGAGCTACACAAGGCGGCCGAACAGGCCATGAAGTGCTTTATAGTCCGGTTATGGCCTGGCGACGCCCTTCCGAACAGCTACTTCGGCCTGGTGAGGCGGCTTGTGGATGCCTGCCCATGGCTAGAAGTCGTCAAGCGGTCCGTCTGCATCGAAGGTGCACGCCGGGCTTTCGCCCGTGTGAAGGTGCAATGGGCCAAGCTAGACGCCGTGAAGCTGATCAAGGAAGGGCCACCGGAGGGCAAGGAGCATCGCCACCCCGAGATGTACTATGAGGGTGTCCTGAAGGGTGCTCGTCTCGTAGCGGACGAGTGTACGAAGGATATAATATTTGAGTAAACCCGCTCGTGTAATCCTGTATTCATGAAAACTTGTTCATATGCGCTATGCAACGCTTGTTTGAATTTAAAATATTACCCTCTGTTCGGCTGTTTATCAAATCTGAGAGATGGCTAGTCGTCGGCTTCTGCCCCCATGCCACGAGTGCTGGGGTGTTCGAGATAAACCTGAGCACTCTTGTTCCCATTTTTGGGTCCTTCGAGGGAGGTGCTCAGCACAAAGAACAAGGCAATCGGACTATAATGCGTTATCACTCTCACTTAGCCATAGAATTCTATAATTTTAAATTTCGGCGAAGCCCCTAGTATTTGGAAGGCCAAATTCAGGGTGCGATACATGCCTTAAGCCGAACAGGGCCGACTCCTTGCTCTAAGCGGCATAAGACTTTAGGGACTCGAAAACCTCTCGAACAACGAGCAGTCTCTCGCCTTATCATGACAGTCAGTTTTAGCTTTCTCTACTGAGGTGCTTAGCCCAGCAGAACCGGGGCACAATCGCAGTAGTTCTCCCAGTGCTACCTTAGCCGATATAGCGGAACGTAAGGTACCAAAACATGGGAGCCGGGCAAACCCAACTATTGACCCAAGACATGATTCGGAGCTGATGCATATAATGCTATAAGTTCGGGGTGCCGCACTGTTGAAAGTGTCCAGACTTCTCACGCCGTATTGTGGGGTATGCTTAAGCCCCTAGCGTATTGGCCGTACCAGAGTGTACGGGTGCTGGATGTCATGAATGAACATATATATATATATAAGGAAGAATGGAATAATAGTCTTAATGCTATGCATTGTTTATTCAAAAAGGTGTGTTAAAGCAGAATGATACATGCAGTGCGATAAGCAAAAAGTAGGACGGTTTGACATGTCCCTTCCAAGGGCAAGCTGAGGAACAGTATTAAAGCAAATATTTCACTCGTTATCGTAATCCACCTGGGAATTCCGCGATGTGACGTAGCTTTCTGCCTCCTTGGTTGCTGCATCATGTGTTCGGCAATCATGCTGCCGGACAGGGTTTCCAGAGATTAAGGTCCTGAAAGAGAAAAATAACAAAGCGGGAAGCCCCTAGTGCGGCTTAAGCCGCGTATTGGGGCGTGCCGTAGTTGTGCCCCCCTCCCTACCTGTGCCCATGGTATTTTTAATGCATAATTATGTACGCGTGGCACGAATTTCGCCGTTTGGCTGGGGCCGGGGTGGGGACCGCATTGCTATGCGAGCTCGGGACATGCCAGGCGGTCCAGTTGCCGATTACTTCGGGCGCGCTTGAAGTTGTCCGGGTCCTTAATCGCCGAACTAGTGTATTGCCTTAAGAGGCTGCTTTGTGCTTGTGTTGCGAGGGCCGTAGTGTGCTCCTTCATGCGGAGAGAGCGCTCTGTGTTTCCATTGACTGTGATGACCCCCCGAGGTCCTGGCATCTTGAGCTTGAGGTATGCATAATGCGGTACCGTATTGAATTGCAAATGCGGTTCGCCCGAGCAGTGCATGATAACCACTGAAGAACAGGACTATATCGAAGATTAAATCTTCGCTTCGGAAGTTATCTGGGGATCCGAAGACCACTTCCAGTGTGACTAAGACTGTGCAATGGGCCTCTACACCTGGTATTACGCCTTTAAAGGTCGTTTTTGTGGGTTTGATCCTTGAGGGGTCTATACCCATTTTGCGCACTGTGTCCTGGTAAAGCAGGTTCAGGCTACTGCCCCCATCCATAAGGACTCGAGTGAGGTGAAATCCGTCAATGATTGGGTCTAGGACCAGTGCGGTGAATCCGCCATGACGGATACTAGTGGGGTGGTCCCTGCGATCGAAGGGGATCGGACAGGAGGACCATGGGTTGAACTTTTGGGCAACTGGCTCCAACGCATATACGTCCCTGAGCGCACGCTTCCGCTCCCTCTTGGGGATGTGGGTTGCGTATATCATGTTCACCATCCGCACTTGTGGGGGGAACCTCTTCTATCCTCCGGTGTTCGGCTGCCGAGGCTCTTCCTCGTCATCGCTATGTGGCCCCTTATCTTTATTTTCGGCATTTAACTTGCCGACCTGCTTGAATACCCAACAATCCCTGTTGGTGTTGTTGGCTGGCTTGTCGGGGGTGCCGTGTATTTGACATGAGCGATCGAGTATGCGGTCCAAACTGGACGGGCCCGGAGTGCTTCTTTTAAATGGCCTTTTCCGCTGACCGGGTTTAGAGCCTTTGAATCCGGCATTGACTGTCGTATCCTCGGTATTGTCGCTGTTAATGCGGCGCTTATGTATGTTGCGACGTGACCTTCCATTGCTGTCCTTGGTATCCGAAGTACCATGGTTCTTTGATATGTTATTACCGCAAGCCAGCCAGCTGTCTTCTCCCGCACAAAAGCGGGTCATGAGTGTCGTGAGGGCTGCCATTGATTTCGGCTTTTCCTGACCAAGGTGCCGGGCTAGCCACTCATCGCGGATGTTGTGTTCAAAAGATGCTAGGGCCTCTGCATCCTGAATTACCTGGCCGATTCCTTTGGCTACTAAATTATATGGCTCAGGTCATCGGCGTCTGGTGGTCGCACATAAGTGCCCTGAAAGTTGTCGAGGAATGCGGCTTCCAGATCTTCCCAACAGCCAATGGACTCTGCTGGCAAGTTGTTGAGCCAATGTCGAGCTGGTCCTTTAAGTTTGAGTGGGAGGTATTTGATTGCCTGTTGGTCATCACCGCGGGCCATGTGGATGTGCAGGAGGAAATCCTCGATCCATACCGCAGGATCTATCGTGCCGTCGTATGATTGTATGTTTACGGGTTTGAAACCCTCTGGGATTTGATGATCCATTACTTCATATGTGAAGCATAAGGGGTGTGCGGCACCTCTGTACTGGGCTATATCACGACGCAGCTCCAATGTGTCTTGCCCACTGTGTTCAGCCCGGCAGGATTTACTTTTACTGTATCCGGCGTGACGTTTATCGTCTCGCATAGTGGCGCGCCCTCGTGATCCGTAGATCAATCTTTCATGTTTTTCTTTGTCCTAGAATACGTCTTGCAGGTCTGGCGTATTTCCCCATGCCTTTTTATTTTAATGGCGTCGGGGTGCAGGCTGAGCTTTTGGCTGGAATGCCTCTCTATCGCGGCCATGAGGTGGCCGATTAGCCGCGTCATACGCTTCTTCCTCCAGTCGGGGTAGCAACCTGTATTTTGGGTAACTATTGGAGGGGCGTTCGAGTTTATATTCCTCGGCCGTGAGGACTTCAGTCCAACTGTCAGCTAGCAGATCTTGATCAGCTTGAAGCTGCTGCTGCTTTTTCTTAAGGCTATTTGCCGTGGCTATAAGCCGGCGCTTGAAGCTCTCTTGTTCGATGGGATCCTCTGGCACGACGAATTCGTCATCGTCGAGGCTTGCCTCGTCTTCGTAGGGGGGCATGTAATTATCACCCTCCACCTCTCCATCTGCCACTCTCTCTGGAGGGCTGGCCTCTCCATCCTCCTGTCCTAGATCGTGCTGGAGGGGATCGTTGCCATCTTCGGCACTATCCGGAGTGTTATTATCTCCTGTGCCAGAATCACCACTTTTGCTTTGGCGGGACTTAGAGCGGTGCCGCTGACGTCCGCGCTTGGGTTGCTTCTTGGAGGGGTCATCCTCCGCTGTCTCGTCGCCATTGCCTTCTTTGGGTGTGTCCACCATGTATATATCGTATGATGAGGTGGCTGTCCAGTGCCCTATGGGAAGTGGTGTAACGCCCTCGATGCGTCTATATCTCCTACGTGTCGAAGCACGACTTAGAGGCATAACCGCATTGAAAGCAATGTCGCAAGTAAGGTAATCTTCACAACAACCCATGTAAATAGATAAAAGGGGGTAAAGGTACATAGTTGTCTTACACTCGCCACGTCACACAAATACATGAATAACATTACAATCATACAATACACTCATGGTCCGACTACGGTACCAAAATAAAAGATCAACCCCAACATGCGACATGGTCCCTGATCGCCCCAACTGGGCACCACTACTGATCATCTGGGAAAGACACATCGTCTGTAACGGCAAGAGTCTTCGTCGAACTCCCACTTGAGCTCAAGCGCATCGTCTGGAATGGTATCATCGGTCCCTGCATCTGGTTTGGAAGTAAACTGTGAGTCACGAGGACACAGCAATCTCGCACCCTCGCGATCAAGACTATTTAAGCTTATAGGTAAGGCAAGGTAATATGTGGAGCTGCAGCAAGCGACTAGCATATATGGTGGCTATCTTGTCCGCAAAAGAGAGTGAGAAGAGAAAGCAAAGCATGAACAAAGAACTATGATCAAGAAGTGATCATAGAACAACCTACGTCAAACAATACTCCAACACCGTGTTCACTTCCCGGACTCCGTCGAGAAGAGACCATCACGGTAACACACGCGGTTGATTCATTTTAATCAAGTTAAGTTTCATGTTATCTACAACCAGACATTAACAAATTCCCATATGCCCATAACCGCGGGCACGGCTTTCGAAAGTTCAAATCCCTGCAGGGGAGTCCCAACATAGCACATCACAAGCTCTCACGGTCAATGAAGGATATTCCTTCTCCCGAGACATTCCGATTAGACTCGGTATACCGGTTCTACAAGACATCCTCTACAATGATAAAACAAGTCCAGCAACACTGCCCGAATGTGCCGACAAATCCCGATAGGAGCTACACATATCTCGTTCTCAGGGCACACTCAGATTGTCCAAACTTCCGGTAGGCCAGCCCAGAGTTTCCCCTGGTGGCCACCGGCGGCTGACGAGGTGGACCAACACTTAGAGGAGCACTGGCCCGGGGGGGGGGGGGGGGGGGTTAATAAAGATGACCCTCGGGCTCCGGAAACCCAAGGGAAAAAGAGGCTAGGTGGCAAATGGTAAAACCAAGGTTGGGCATTGCTGGAGGAGTTTTATTCAAGGTGAACTGTCAAGGGGTTCCCATTATCACCCAACCGCGTAAGGAACGCAAAATCCGGGAACATAACACCGATATGACGGAAACTAGGGCGGCAAGGGTGGAACAAAACACTAGGCAAAGGCCGAGCCTTCCACCCTTTACCAAGTATATAGATGCATTAAGATAACAAGATAATATAGTGATATCCCAACAAAAAACAAGGTTCCAACAAGGAACAATCTCCAATCTTCACCTGCAACTAGCAACGCTATAAGAGGGGCTGAGCAAAGCAGTAACATAGCCAATCAACGGTTTTCTAGGACATGGTGGGTTAGAGGTTTGACATGGCAATTTGGGAGGCATGATAAGAAATTGGTAGGTATCGTAGCATATGCATAGCAAAACAGCGAGCATCTAGCAAGCAAAGATAGAAGTGATTTCGAGGGTATGATCATCTTGCCTGCAAAGTTGTCAGAGTTGACATGATCCTCGTAAGCAAACTCAATGGGCTCCTCGTTAGTGAACTCGTCTCCCGGCTCTATCCAAACAAGACAAACAAGCAAAAGGAACACAATCAACCACGTGCAATGCTCGTACAACATGATGCAAACATGGTATGCTATGCGGGATGCACCATGGGATGCATATGCAAGATTTGACAAGGAATGATTGAACCTGGCCTCAACATGGAAATCCAAGAGTGCCACTGAAAAGGTGAGGTGATTTCAGTTGAAATCGATATAAAGATCGCCGGAATCGGATGCACGGTTTGGAAATGGCAAGCAAAACAATATGGCACCGGTCTGCGATTATCAGCAAGTAGCCATCTAAATGCATCAAGATAAATATGATACATCACTCAAACATGACAAAAAGATACATGGTAGGGATCCACTCATGATGCTTGACAAAATATGAACACTAAGCTATGGCCAATTCATCCATTAACAGGTTCAAACAAGCATGGCAAAAGAGCAAATGATAACAGGTTTCAGACTTGGGCGACGGGCTAGGCGGCCGGAGATCGCCGAACTGCGGCGGCGGTGGCCGGCTCGGCACGCGGGGTCACCGCGGGCGAGGGAGATGAAGGCGCGGGCGACGGGAGGAGACGGGCCGGGGAGGGCCGACCGTGGGCTCACGGGCCCGCGGTGGAGGCAGCGATGTGGGGCGCCGCGGGGCTGACATGGCGGCGTCCTGTTGGTCGGCGGCGGCGGGCGGATGTGTGCGGCCCAATTCGGACACGTCCGGCGGTGAGGGGAGCAGGAAACTAGGGTTTGAAAAAGAGGGGATCCGGGATTTAGAATGGGGATCTATTTATAGGCATAGAGGGAGCTAGGAAGCTCCAAATGAGGAGCGGTTTTTGGCCACGTGATCGTGATCGAACGCTCTAGGTGATGGAGAGGGTTTAGGTGGGTTTTGGGACAAATTGGAAGGGTGTTGGGCTGCAACACAAACGAGGCCTTCTCGGTCCCTCGGTTAAACGTTGGAGTATCAAACGAAGTCCAAATGACACGAAACTTGACAGGCGGTCTACCGGTAGTAAACCAAGGCTGCATGAAAAGTCTCGGTCCAATCCGGAAATGTTTAACCCCCACACACGAAAAGAGGTAGAAAGGGCCACCGGAGGAGATAGGAGCGCCGGAATGCAAAACAGACAACGGGGAAAATGCTCGGATGCATCAGACGAACACGTATGCAAATGCAATGCACATGATGACATGATATGAGATGCATGACAAAGGCAACAACACACGGAGACAAAAACCTGAACCCGAGGAGAATAAAATAACTTAGCGCCGGAAATGGCAAGAGTTGGGATACATATAAGGTAAATTACATCCGGGGTGTTACAACACTCCACCACTACGAAAGGATCTCGTCCCGAGATCTAGGACTGGAAAAACGTCGGGTACTCAGAACGGAGGTGATCCTCGCATTCCCAGGTGGCTTCACGGTGAGAATGGTGTGACCACTTGACTTTGAGGAATTTGAATGACTTATTGCGAGTCTTGCGTTCAACTTCTTCAAGAATAGCAACTGGGTGCTCACGATAAGAAAGGTCTTCTTGGAGATCAATGTCTTCGAAGTTGACGATGCGGTCAGGAGTCTTGAAGCACTTGCGGAGCTGAGAGACATGGAACACGTCGTGCACATTTGCAAAGTTTGAAGGAAGCTTGAGTTGATAGGCGAGATCGCCTCTCTTGCTGACGATCTTGAAAGGACCCACGTATCTAGGGGTAAGCTTCCCTTTGATACCGAAGCGACGAGTACCTTTCATTGGAGAGATGCGGAGGTAAACTTGGTCTCCGATCTCGAAAGCCAAATCATGATGCTTACTATCATAGTAGCTCTTCTGGCGCGATTGCGCTGCTTTGAGGTTATCACGAATGACTTTGCACATTTCCTCTGCCTCTGTGATCAAGTCATTTCCAAGAAGTTGACGTTCACCAGTCTCTGACCAGTTAAGAGGAGTACGACACTTCCTGCCATAGAGAATTTCAAATGGGGCCTTGCCCAAACTTGCTTGAAAATTGTTGTTGTAGGAGAACTCGGCATATGGAAGACAATCTTCCCACTTCATACCGAAGGAGATAACGCAAGCCCTGAGCATATCTTCAAGAATCTGATTGACACGCTCGACTTGACCGCTAGTTTAAGGATGAAAAGCTGTGCTGAAACGGATGTTGGTGCCCATGGCCTTCTGAAAAGAATCCCAAAACTTGGAGGTAAAGATGCTGCCACAGTATGAAGAGATCAACTGTGGAATGCCGTGCAGAGAGACAAACCGAGAGGTATACAGCTCCGCCAATTGAGCTGCAGTGATAGACTCTTTGATAGGCAGAAACTGAGCCACTTTAGTGAGTTTGTCGATGACAACGAATATAGCATCATTGCCACGCTAGGACTTTGGAAATCCCATCACGAAGTCCATCTCAATGTGGTTAAACTTCCATTCTGGAATGGCAAGAGGTTGGAGGAGACCAGCTGGTCGTTGGTGTTCTTCCTTCACTCTTCTGCAGACATCACATTCATTCACGAACTGAGCAATCTCGCGCTTCATTCGAGTCCACCAATAAGCCTGCTTGAGGTCCTGGTACATCTTCGTACTCCCAGGGTGGATAGAGAGGAGTGAATTGTGAGCCTCGTTCATAATGACTTTACGAAGGTCACCTTTAGGCACCACAATGCGATCCTCGAAGAAGAGAGTATCCTTGTCATCAAGGCGATAACACTTGTACTTGGGTTGACTCTTGGCAATCCCAATCTTCACCTTCTTCACCATAGCATCAAGAAGTTGAGCCTCGCGAATCTGATCTTCCAAAGTAGGAGAGACTTGAAGGTTGGCGAGGAAACCTTGAGGAACAACTTGCAAATTGAGTTTGCGGAAAGCTTCACAAATCTCGGGTTGGTAGGGCTTGAGAATCAGACTGTTGCAGTAAGCCTTCCTTCTCAATGCGTCAGCAATCACATTGGCCTTGCCTGGAGTATATTCGATACTCGGATTATACTCTTGAATCATTTCGACCCAACGAGTCTGCCTGAGGTTGAGATTAGGCTGAGTGAAGATGTACTTGAGACTCTTATGGTCAGTGAAGATGTCCACTTTTCTTCCCAATAAGAGATGTCTCCAAGTCAAAAGAGCATGCACAATTGCCGCCAACTCGAGGTCATGAGTGGGGTAGTTCTTCTCGTTGGGCTTCAACTGGCGAGAGGTATAAGCCACAACTTTCTTCTTTTGCATCAACACTGCACCAAGACCTTGAAGAGAGGCATCGCAAAAGACCTCAAACGGTTTGGATTCATCAGGAGGAGTCAGAACTGGAGCAGTGACTAATTTCTCTTTCAAGGTGTTGAAAGCGATGTCACATTCCGGAGACCAAAGGTACTTGACGTGCTTCTGGAGAAGGTTTGAAAGAGGCTTCGCGATCTTTGAAAAGTTCTCAACAAACCTTCGACAGTAGCTTGCGAGACCAAGGAAGCTACGGAGTTGCTTCACGTTCTGAGGTGGTTCCCAATTCACAATTGCAGACACCTTCTCAGGATTCACCGCTATGCCCTTGGCAGAGATGATATGCCCAAGATAGAGAACCTCATCGAGCCAAAGCTCGCACTTTGAGAACTTGGCATAAAACTGATGTTCTCTGAGCTTATCGAGCACCAAATGCAAGTGCTTGGCATGATCTTCCTTGTTCTTCGAAAAGACCAGAATGTCATCGAGGTAGACCAAGACGAAGTCATTTGTGTAGGGATTGGCGATGAAGTTCATCATGCGAGAGAAAGTCGGAGGAGCGTTGATGAGACCAAAAGACATGAAAGTGTATTCATATGAACCATATCTTGTTTTGAACGCCGTCTTGGGGATATCTTGCTCACGGATTCGAATCTGGTGATAGCCCATACAGAGATCAAGCTTGGAGAATACTTGAGCACCTTTGAGTTGTTCGAACAGCTCGTTGATGTTAGGAAGTGGGTACTTGTTCTTTATAGTCTTCTTGTTCAATGGACGGTAGTCAACACAAAGTTGGTCCGTTCCATCCTTCTTCTTCACAAAAAGAACTCCATAACCCCATGGAGAAGAACTAGGTCGGATGAGACCCATTCGCTCTTGAATATCGAGTTGCTTCTTCAGCTCCTTCAGCTCTTCAGGTC